>NC_056614.1:11023137-11323137 GCF_018340385.1 Cyprinus carpio | reverse complement strand
TAGCTGCTGCTGCTGCTTTGGCTGCCTTCATAGCAGCTTTGACAGCTTTTACAGCTCTGGCTCTCAGCATGAGCAGAGCAGATTTGCCCATTAGTGAGGAGAGGACCAGAGCAAAGCCTACAGCCAAGGCCACCTGGCTGGTCATGCACGACCATATCTGAGGCTCACCAAGGAAGGCAATGGAGCACAGGAAGGTTATCACTAAACCCAGCAGCAGGGAGAAGCTTAGCAGTGGGTCGTTGACATTCACCAAAGGTGTGTTAAGGTGCATCAATAAGATAATTGCAACTACAATAGTTGCTAAAGCCCCAAAAGCAGCAATGGCGATCAGTGTGATCCCAAGAGGTTCAGTGAAGTCCAGGAATTCAATGGTCTTTGGCACACACGTATCGTGATTGGCATTGGACCAGTAGTCTTCATCGCACTGGATACAGCCTCGTGCATCTGTTGGAAGTGTGTGAGTTGTTAAAATTGACTAAATGGTCAGTTAAAAATAACCAATTAAAAAAAATGTCATTTTTCCCATGACCTGTTGTGTTAGAGATCTCGCCATCTGCGCAGGGGATGCAGTCAAAGCAGCAGACTGGTTCTCCTTGCCGAATACCCATTCTGGTGCCGGGCTGGCATCGTTCACTGCACACAGATCGTGGTGTCTGTAACACAGACAGTACAGTAGAGAAACAACATTTTTTTTGTCAGTTTTTCATCTATAAGATTCCCACATGCAATAACGACAAACTATTTTACTAAAAGTTTACTTTTACTAAAGTGATCATGTTTATCGAGTACATTTAATATAAACTAAATTAAATGTACTCGATAAATATATATGAAATATTTATCAAATACATATTAACTATTAAGAGTAGATTAAATATTTAATGTTTTAATCAACATATAGATATTTGTTAAACATATACTAATACAGTAGGGAAACACAATATTTTTTGTTCTTCAGTTTTTCATCTATAAGATTCCACATACAATAACGACAAACTATTTTACCCAATATATTAATATAATATAAATTATATGCAATCGATAAATAGATATGAAATATTTATCAAATGTACTGTATATTGAATATTAAGAATAGATTAAATATTTAATGTTTAATCAACAAAGATATTTGTCAAACATTTATTAAATATAAAATATTAAATTCCGTATTCTCTCACTTTCTCTTTATATAATATATTAAATAATGTAATTGATAGATAGTCATGAAATATTTATAAAGTATATACCTTTAGATAGATAGATAGATATTAAATATTTTTTTAATATATATTATACAACTATTAAATCTAAACTATGTATCAAATATATATTAAAGGTGCTGTATGTAGGATTGAACAATGAACTACATACCAAATTCAAAATACAAAAAAATTGTATATTTCACCCTTCCACCCGCCCCCTCCTCCTCAGACTTGATGCACAAGCAGGTTGCCAGATTGATGACACCAACAGGAATGAGCACACTTGACAATGAATGAAATTAAATATGCTGTGTTTTCAACCAACTGGCAACCCGGGGTGCCAAAATACAATTGGGTAAACTGGCTTCACAAACCAAAACAGAGGGACATTCCGCCCGGAATGCACATTTTCAAAGGAGAATAACTGACTGTAGCATTGTTTTTCAGATAAACAAGTATGTTAACTTAGCATGTTTCTTAAATTTCTGCAAACATATGGTATTTTTATGCTTTAGTAGAGTCAAAAACTTACATACAGCACCTTTAAATATAAAATGCTGTAATGTGTGTGTGTGTGTGTGTGTGTGTGTGTGTGTGTGTGTGTGTGTGTGTGTGTGTGTGTGTGTGTGTATGTGTATACACAGACAGGTAGATAGATAGATAGATAGATAGATAGATAGATAGATAGATAGATAGATAGATAGATAGATAGATACTGTATATATATATATATATATATATATATATATATATATATATATATATATATATATTACAACATGTAATACTTATTAAATATTTATTAAATAAAGAAATGTAGATAGATATGAAATACGTATTAAATATATATTTTAAATGTTATATACATATACAGTACAGGTCAAAAGTTTGGAAACATTACTGTTTTTAATGTTTTTGAAAGAAGTTTCTTCTGCTCATCAAGCCTGCATTTATTTGATCAAAAATACAGAAAAAACAGTAATATTGTGAAATATTATTACAACTTAAAATAATAGTTTTCTATTTGAATATACTTTAAAAAAATAATTTATTCCTGTGATGCAAAACTGAATTTTCATCATCATTACTCCAGCCTTCAGTGTCACATGTAACATCCAGTCTATCACATGATCATTTAGAAATCATTCTAATATTCTGATTTATTATGAGTGTTGGAAACAGTTCTGCTGTCTAATATATTTGATGAATAAAAGGTTAAAAAGAACTGCATTTATTCAAAATAAAAAAAAAATTCTAATAATATATATTCTAATAATATATTTTCTTTACTATCACTTTTTATCAATTTAACACATCCTTGCTGAATAAAAGTATTGATTTTATTTTAAAAAAGAAAGAAAAAAATATTACTGACCCCAAATTACTGACCAGTATTGTTATTACAAAATATTTATATTTTAAAAACATAGCTTCTTTTTTATTTATTTTTTTTTTTTTTTACTTTTTATTCATCAAAGTATCCTAAAAAAGTATCACATGTTCTGAAAGAATATTAAGCTGCAGAACTGTTTCCAACTTTGATAATGAATCATCATATTAGAATGATTTATAAAGGATCATGTGATAATGATCCTAAAAATTCAGCTTTGCATCACATAAATAAATGATAATTTAAAGTATAATAAATTTAAAAACAATTATTTTAAATTGTAATAGTATATCACAATATTAAATTTTTTTCTGTACTTTTGATCAAATAAATGCAGGCTTGATGAGCAGAAGAAACTTCTTACATTACACATTTAAAAATAGAAATGTTTCCAAAATTTTGACCTGTACTGTATATATATATATATATATATATATATATATATATATACATATATATATATACATATATATAGACATATATATACATATATATATACACATATATACATATATATATATATATATACATTTATATACATATGTATGTGTATATATATATATATATATATATATATATATATAAATAAGGGTTGCATAGACTAGTCGAATGATCGACTACTTCAACCACTAGTCGGCGCTGTCAGAAATAATCGACTACTCTAGCATCCATTAACCATAATGCATGCACAGAGTTTGCAACTGCGACGTGAATTTTAGGATTACAATATTACGTGTAGCTGTTACTTTCTATGACTTTATCTAGGCCTATGTTGCATGTAAAATAAAAATATGTAATGTAATAATTAGGGGTGTGCCCGAAGCCGAATACCTTATTCGGAATGGCATGGATAATGGCTTCAAAAACAAATAACGGACAAGGATTAATTCTGCCTGAACATTCGGCTGAGGCTGGAACAGTCTGGTGTTTGCTAGATAACAGTTGAGCCAGGGGATCAGCGCAATATTATACACAGAACTAAAGTCATGCAATAGAGTGTGAAGTGAATAAGTGTAAACTTTATAAATGAAAAGAGAGCAAATCAAACACCGCATTGCTGTTGCCTCTCTGTGAATCTCTCAGAAATCAGAGCTTGGCAAGAGTAATATCACCTATAAAATAATACATCATACACATTCTATTATTTGTATATATTTGAAAGGCAATGATTTAAACTTTAGGCTATGATATGATACGAATGAATGGAATAAGCACAGCGCGCTCACCAATCAAACAGCCGCGTTGCGCATCTCAGTCTCTCAAAAACCAAACCAGTTCTCTCTCAAGAGTAGGCTAATAATCAACTTAGATACAGATACATTTTCTACCTGGCCTACATGTTTGCATCTTTATCTTTTGCTGGTTTGTGTGGCCCACGCACATTTGTTTAGTGAAGTAAAAAAAAAAAGAGTTCTGCGTAATGAAAATGTGCACATTGAATTAATTCAGTCCTGTTCAAATGATCCCTAAACGTTTATCTTGACATCTTTCTGCTTGCATGATAAATATATTTTTAGAAATTAATAATTATTTTAGTTTAACATGGCATACTTGTTCAGTGATAACTTTGAAAAAAAAGATAGTCAATAATGGTCTTATCAAGTAACTGTACGACGTTCTACCCAGTTTTATCCGAATGCAGATGATACGATGATACGAATAAGTTTGTGACTGTTACAGTTACAAATACAGATACAAATACTGACTGCTACATGAAAATGTAAATATGTAATGTCATAATTATAAAGTTTTGACAATTTACATATGTAATTGTTGCAATAGGCTATGAATTAATAAGCGTTTATTGATAAGAACTATTTCATGTCTTTTCATTTACAGTAGCATGAACCACGAGTAGTCGAGTAACTCGAGTATTTTTTAAATAAGAAATCGACTAGCAGAAATCAGTAGTCGTGCAACCCCTAATATATATATATATAAATATATATATATACAATACAAAAGAGATAGAAAACATTAAATGCTGTTATGAATAGATGGATATTGCATATTTATTCAATATATATTAATAATAAATGTTTGAACTGACAGCTTTTATTGAATATTTTAACTAATAAATATTATAATTGATTGACAGCCTTATTGTTAATATATATGCTCTATTTTATGACCATACTAAACTACACAGATCACTTAACATAACATTCTTCACCTCCAGAATATCATTGTTCCATATAATGGAGCCATTATTGATGATCAACCTCTCCTCAGGGGGTGCTGTGCTGTTGTAGTAACCAATGTTGGTATATGTAATCCCTCCTTCCGAATCACTCTGCCAATTTAAGAGTTCATAAAAGCCATCAACGTCGCCATTATTGAAGTATATCTCCTCTCCGGTGTGAGGAACAGTGTATCGGAGATTTTTCAAGTAGTACATCAGCTAAAAGGAAAACACATAATAGTTACAAATGAGACGACAAAAAATTTAAAAAAATTTAAAACTGTCAGTGTGTGTTGTACCTGCCAAGGCTCAAATTTTGTAATGTCAGCACATGTCTCATTCTCAAATGGGCCACTGCCGGGTTTACAGTCCTCTAGGTTATGGAGGGCATGTGCCACAGCATATACAGCCTTATACACGTTATATGTAATCCTCAACTGCGACACATCGGTGAAGGTATTATTTAACTTCTCCAGCATCTCTTCTCCAGTGCATCTCCTTATGCCTCTCAATACCTGCTTATAATTCATAGTACAGTTGAAGACTATTCCCCAAAACTCTTCTGTCAGAGTGTCATTGTATGGACTAACGCTAAGCAGATGCTCTTTCAGGCCAGGTATATCTGCACGCTTGACCGCAAACCCTATTGTACCTCCCAGGACAGGCAGTATGTCAGAGTGGCGGGAGATGGCGGCTGACGTGACCCAGGCCTCACTTGCGATCCAGGTGCGGTTGGTGACGTTGTTGCGCAGCAGTTCCCCCACTAGGGGGCTCAGATCCACGTCGGAGGAGAACACCACGATGATCTTAGCTGTGGAATCCAGCACTGTCTGCACAATACGCTCGATGGCTTCCGGGTTCCTGATCTTTGGGAGGGTTTCGGAGAAGGATATGCAAACTCCCGCCTCCTCCACCACCTCCTTAAACCTCTTGATGCCGTATTTCCCGTAATCATCTTCAGCCGCGATGGTACCCACCCAGGTCCAGCCAAAATGAAGCACTAGTTTGGCCATGGCCACAGACTGGTGCTCATCACTAGGGATGGTGCGGAGGAAGGTGGGGTACTGAAACCTGCTTTCGAGAACTGAGCATGAGGATGCGTAGCTCATCTAGGGGAGCGGGAAAACAAATTCAGCGCAGTTTAAATGCTCAGAGATGTATTTGTTGATGGATTTCTGATATAATCAAATAGTAATTAAAAGATGGAATAAATTGAACCTAAGTCAATGGAAAATCTTACAAGTCTTAAAAAATCTTGTTTAAAACATGTGCCAAGTTCTTAGAAATACTCAAGAAAAGTTTTAAATGAATGGTTCTAAAAATGTCATGTGGTATAACCATCAAGTAAATAGCAGTAATTTTTTGAAAGTGACTGAATGAGTCCCTTCAGTTCATCAAGCCTGCATTTATTTGTTCCAAAGTACAGCAAAAACAGTAAGATTTGTAATATTTTTACTATTTAAAATAATTGATTTCTATTTGAATACATTTTAAAATGTCATTTATTCCTGTGATTTCAAAGCTGATTTTTTTAGCATCATTACTCCAGTCACATGATCCTTCAGAAATCATTCTAATATTCTGATTTGCTGCTCAGAAAACATTTATTATTATTATTATTATTATTATTATTATTATTATGTTGAAAAAAAGAGTAGATATTTTTCAGGTTTCTTTGATGAATATAAAGTTCAGAATTAAGGCACTTGTCTGAAATAGAAATCTTTTGTAGTTTTGTAACATTATGAATGTCTTTATCATCACTTTTGATATATTTAGAATAGTTAGGAATAAATTACATTTTAAAATATACAGTATTCAAATAGAAAGAAGTTATTTTAAATAGTAAAAATATTCCACAATTATACTATTTTGTGAAAATTGATACATTTGTTTTTTCATTATACTCTAATGAATAGAAAACAGCATTTATTTGAAATTTGAAACAGTGGCTTTACTGTCACTTTTGTTTGATTTAATGCATCCATGTTTAATAAAAGTATTCATTTAAAAAAAAAAAAAAACTTATCCCAAACGTTTGAATGGTATTGCACACATAAAGACATACATACATAAATATAGACAGAAATATACATACATAAAAAAAAAATAACCACTTTTTACCAATTTACCAAAATGCCATTTCACATGCTTCCACTTGTTTGTTACACCACGATTAATTCCTTAATTTATTTAAATATAATTAATTTAAACAATAATAATATTTTTTTCAACCAATAACAACAAAAGATTATGTCTATTATAACTAAGTGAGTTTTTCTTTTCAAGGATTTCCTAAATTGAATGATGCTCTTCTCTTAAGATATCACAACTGTATACCCTTGACATTTTGTACTTTATGTAAAAATATATTCAAGTCATGGCTTTCTTTTATAGTAATATATAAGTAATAGATCTAGTAATAGATCCATTGCCTCAAATACAGTGGTAGTTGAAAAGGTACTTGTGGGAAATAGTAGAGTCCGAGTATCCTGGCTGTGGCTATGGACAGATCAGAGCCTCCAGCCCCCACCAGAGCAGAGAGAGGGGGTCCATCCCCGCAGCGGTAGTTGGGCACTGCCTCGTCCTGGCCTGTCAGGAAGGTGAGCGTTCCCTCGACGGCTTTGGAAATGGTGAAGCAGGAGTCATAGATGACGTAACCCAGCTCAGTTTCAGGTAAGATGTCAGTTCTGTCGTTGATCTCATTCAGGGCAAACAGCATGGTCTGAGCCCAGCGGAAAGTACGGAAGTTAAAGCTGAGTGGGAATTCACATGTTAGAATTTGATAGGGTCTCACAGACATAACTCACTAATAGTGCTAGCCTGTGTTTATTTCAATTTGTTCACTTGGGTTGCATGAGGGAAATGTTTATGTTTAATTCAAGTTACAATTTAATTCATTTGCTTTTATATATCTCGCCAGATTGTACTCAACAATCTTGTTGATGTTGCTCTTATTTCTAGAATCTAAATCTATTTATACCACGGCATGTAATACCAGCTGTCACCACTAGATGTCTCCAGGCAGGTTGATTAGTAGATCTCACCAAGGAGGACAATCTAAAACATAAAAGTAGTGGTCTCTCAGGAGGACAAGCTGTAATTATTCCTTGGACGACAGTTTGATTAATTTTGCATGACCAATGATTTTGTAAACTTTGCAGATGCAAAGTAAAAACGCAAGCAATGCAGTAATTAAGACAAATTAAGCATTTGAAATTAAGCCTCTTTTAATTTTAGAAGTATATCATTCTAATAACGACAAGCAAGTATGCACGTTTTGTTTGAGTGCACTATTGTTACAGTAGGCTACACATCATAAGATAGATAGAAACACTTTATTGCCCAATTCAAAAAATATTACGCAGTTCCTGGCGAGTTTTCGCTTGTATAATAATAAATATCAAATATAGCTTCTTACCCCTCACAATCTGAGGACTCTGGAGGGATCGTGGTGTTGCTGTCAGTGTCCGTTAGGCGCTGATGAACGGGAAACATACCGCCAATAACCACCGTCTTCTTCTCCACTTCCTTATAACCCTGCAGGTTGAATTTGGCCTTGAGTTTGCAGCTCCCTTCAGCAGCGGTGGGTTTGTAAAGGTAAGAGACTATATATAAAACCATCAAAAAGCGTCCTTTGGAGCTCAATCCAGTTAAATCCATTTTTAGAGTAGGAACATGTAAAAGACACGCTGCTTTGATGTGCATGTGTTTGGAGAGGAACGACAGACACTATGAATTACCAACGCCTGAGTTCCCATCAGCTCTTCTGGGATCTCTGAAGATTGCATAAGACAACTGATCAAAGCTGCTTTCAATGTGGATTCACACCAGGGGCAAAAAAAATAAAAAAAATAACCAGGGCTCAAGGTATTATGTAACAAAGTGGCAAAATGCCTATTTTTATAGTTATTATTATTGTTTTTTTATTTTTTTCAACATTAAAATCTTTGTCCATTTAGTAATGGGATTAGTACCACAGATGTATTTACTCAGACGTACATTATGATGAATCATGTAACTGTTTTAATGCCTTTGATGACAAAAAAAAAAGAAAAAAAAATCTAGGTTTAAAGGAATTGTTTTGATTTCGACATATTCTACTGTTGAAAATTATATATAGCCCAAAAATTTTAATTAAAAGTAACAATATAAAAGAAAAAATAAATAAAAAATCTACACATATTTATTTATTTATAATTTTACCAAGCCCAAATTTTTGAATGGTATGTAATGGTATGTAAGAAAAGGACAATATAAATCCAACATTTTGGGAGAAATGTCTTCACTTGAACTTAAAAACTTACTTTTTTATACAGTCTATGGGCTTTTCAAGGAAAAAAAATCCAGTGATTGCGCTGACGCCGCATGCGCACACACAGTTAAGCTTTGCTACCTTGACAATGCAGCCTGTTCTTGATCATAATAAAATACAGTCAGTCAAACATATGGTGAAAAAACAATGCTCAGTTTAAATATTTAGTAAAAAGACAGTATAAGTCAGCGGTTCTCAATTCCAGTCCTCACGCATCCCTGCTCTTCACATTTTGTATGTTTCTCTTATCGTTTCAGACATTTATTCTATTCGAACGTAAGTGCCCTGCGAAGTGGACATCACAGGAAATTCCAGTTGCCATGATTCCAGTTCGAAGCAACATATATGTTCCATTCAAAGTGCATTAAAGTGTGCGAGACGTGAATTTAAATTGTATTTATTTACAGAGGTATATAATGTCACACTTGTCCGAGTGTGAAGACCTTGCGCAGCGCAAATCTATGGATGAATGTTCCGAAGTGAACTAATCTTCAACAGATTTCCCCTGCTCAGGGAGTAGGGAGCAATGAACAGTGTTAAAAAAAAAAAAAAGTGAAAGTCGTGACATTTGCCAAGTATGGTAACCCATACTCGGAATTGGTGCTCTGCATTTAACCCATCCAAGTGCACACACACAGCAGTGAGAAGTGAACACACCGTGAACACACACCCGGAGCAGTGGGCAGCTATATCCAGCACCCAGGGAGCAACTGGGAACTGGTCAATCAGAACACAGTTCATGCACGGAGCTAACTTCTAACAAGCTGATTATCTGAATCAGGTGTGTTAACAAAGAGAGACATGCAAAACATGCTGAGCTGCAGGGTGCAATAACTGGAATTGAGAACCACTGGTATTGTTATTATAATCCGTAATTATGTCCCCAATGGATGCAAAAATTGCCTAGTTTATAATGGGTTTTAATGTTTTTGTCTCTGCGCTCTGGGACACACGACATCACAGTATAGTAAGGCCCTGTCCCAAATGGCACCCTAAACCCTCGCGGTCTTCCTCTGAGTCCGCACTTTCGTGACGTGATGCCGCTTAGACTGTCGGCAGAAGTGCAGATTGAGGGTGCATAACGGCCACAAAGGGGGCGCTCGCGAGCACCCTTCTGAATGCTAAAATGACAAATGGGACACTTATATAATGTCACACTTGTCCGTGAATTAGAGCCGTAAATTAATGTTCCTAAGTGAAGTAAACTTCAACATTTTACGATCTCGTGGACTTAATGGACACGCGCACGCAGCGGCCATTGTAAGTCCGTAAGATGCAAGTGCACATGAAGTGTTCAATTTGGGACAGGGCCTAAGGGATGTAACATTTTCGTCACATGCTTCAGGTATTTGGCCAATCACAACGCACTGGATAGCTGGCCAATCACAGCACACCTAGCTTTTCAGACCGATGAACTTTGTAAAAATCAACGTGTTTCAGAAACATGACATTTGTTTTTCTTTATTTTTGTTTCATTGCTGAATGAAATTTTTATATTAAAAACAAATTAAGAAAGCCCAGACCAGATGAGAAAATGTAACACAAAAGTAATGTAATGCACTTAGTTACTTTTTTTAGGGAGTAAAGCAATATTGTAATATTGTAATGCATTACTTTTACAAATATACCAACCCAAACACTAAAAAAAATAAATTCATACATAAATCTGATATTTTTATGAGCAAATAATTTAATTAAACAATACCAGTAGATAATTAATTTATTTTAAAACGTTATTATAATAAATTATATATATATATATATATATATATATATATAGTAGAAATTGCAGTTTCTAACACTTCACATTATGTTCTCAGTTATCAGAGTCATTGTAGAATGTTCTTCATAGATGTGCATGTACAAATGTATACAAAATATAGGCAACCATATATTTTGTTTGTCTTTGTCTCACAACATGCCAGAGAACTTGAAGTTTGTGGTTCATGTATTTTATGTTTACTGCATTATTATTTTATCTCTCTCTCTCTCTCTGTAGACTTAGTTTGTCTCTAAAGATCTTTCCAAAAAGTGAAACTGTAAAAAAAAAAAAATCTCTATATTTTTTTCAGACATTAAAAACATTTTAATTGAAGATCAGTCTACTGACTGGGACATTTACTGTAGAGACAGATGAAGATGATGGGGTGAACAGCGCAGTGAACAGAGCACCGTGGGGTTTGATTTAATTGTGATCGGCATGCTTCAGCTTGTTCGGTGACAGCACTGGTGCTTGCACCTCCCCTGCTGTTTAGCTCTATAATAGGCTTGATACTGTATCTTTCCTTTCCTTTGGGATCTTGCTGTTTGTGGATATGCTTGTCACTACATGTCCTTCAATCAGAACAGCGACACACACCTGAACCCTCTTCCCAAGTGAAAGGGAGAAACACACACAAGCATACCGAGTTCACAAACAACAGCTTGTCACGTTACACAATATCTGCTCCTAACGCTTCAATGAAACATCACTAGTCATTAGTTTAACTACTAACAAGTTTGAACTGTCCATTTTAGCTGAACATATTGCACTGACACAGAGGAGGACCTTTGACATGTACATGACAATTGTAATAAAAATGTGTTCAAAAACAGCTGAAGAATGTGTGCAAAATGTCTTTGGATTAATTAAGAAATATTTGAGTAAACATTGTGGGCTGCAAGTGTAACTTAGTCCACTAGTGGGCGCATTTGCCTTATTTTTTATTAATAAACGCCTTATTTGCCACACATAAACACAGTAATTTTCCAGATTGTCTAATGTCAGAGAGTCCTGATATAATTCCACAAATCCCATGTGAAAGTGGATAATCAAGTCATCTACAACAGTTGTGTTATTGTTATCTAAAACTATTAAACTTGTGTTCATTAACTGAAGCAAAGCTAAAATAAAATATATATTATATAAAAACTTAAATACTTAAAGAATTGGCAGCTGAAGCTGATGTACTTAAATTGCGAAAAACTGAATTAATTCTAAATGAAAATATTAAAAACAAATTAAAAAACCAAAAAAAATCAATAAAAATTACACAGAAATATATGAACGAATAATGATTCCTAGTTGCTTAGGGGGAAATTAATATTGCACTTTTTCTCCCTTTTGAAATATTTCATATGGTTATGCAAGATCAGAACATTACTGTCATCTATTATGAAGTAATATCACTAATTTCTTTCACATGCATGCATGTATGCATTTTGCACAAAAAGTTTACTTCTATTTTATAGTATTAGGTGTTTTAACCATTCAATTAACTACACCAGAAGTGTGAACCAAATTCAAATTATATACAATTAATCAGTGAAAGATCTTGTGATGAGAGAAATCCGAACACAGAGTTCTTTATTAAAGCTCAGTTTGCATTATACAAATATCAGTTTCAAACTGCATGCGGTGGCTTGGTCTGAGGCACAATACTAAGGTGAAACAGTATTGTTCAGGTTTAGACAAAAAATTTAAAAAAAAAAAAGAAAAAAAAAAGAGGTTAGCTGGGGGTATCAACATAGAATTGCATAAATTAAACTGAATATCATATAATATTGCAGTTTACCCACTAGGAATTTAAACGTGTTAGTTGTATTTTTAATAGACAAGTAAAATATACACATAATAAAGGAGACACTGAGAAAAAGACATTAAGAACAGGATTTGCAATTAAGACAAGGAAGTTAATCTTGCATTGAGTTTTTTTGCTAAAGTTTTGAAATGAAATCTTTGAAGACAATAAATACCAAGCATGTTATTCATATTACAACAATTCTCTACATCATAAATTAGACAGAGGGCTGGACACAGATATCTATTTGAGCCCAATCAAAGCCCTCTCTCTTTATACATAAGAACACGCTTCTGTTAAAGGAGTGGAATATTAATAATAATGAGGCCACGTGTCCTGTCCATCACCTATTCTTCCACCCTCTGTAAATCTCTTTTCATTTGCCTTTGGATACACTATTGCTCTACCTATCACCAAAAAGAATACCAAGGCCTTTACTGGTGAAAATAAGTACACTGTTGATCTTACTCGCTTATAAGACCAGCCCAGGCAAACTCAACTATGATGGTGATGTAAAATGCAAACAACAAAAATTACACATTTTCTCACTTCTCACTATTCAAATGTCAATAATCTTTTTCTTGAAAGACAGAAGAAAATAATGCAGCATAAAATGAAGTTGCATCCCTGAAAAACAAAGTAACCGAGAAAAAAAAAAAAAAAAAAAAAAAAACAGGCACAAATTTCAGGAGGCCTCCAGATTAGGAGTCGCCTTCACAGCAAAACCTCTGTGATAAACCAACCTGTCCACAGCTTAAGAGCGGCATTTAGCAAACTGTCTGACTTCATCTGTATTTGGCAAATAAACATTGATTGGTCACGTTTAAGGAGCTACTACTGCTAGTCTTTACCTGCCACTTCCATAGAAGAGTTCAGGCAAGAAATCCAAACCGAAATCAACACTGCACAAACTGAGTTATTGAAAACAAGTTTATCTTAAAGGCAAAAAGCAGCAACACTTGGAACGTAACCCTTGAACGAGTGGATTTGCTTAAAAAATGGCTTGCTTCGTGTCATGCTGCACATGGACAGTCAACTGCCCTAAAATGATCTTTGAGCTTCAGTGGCTACAACAGAAAGTATGAAGGAGTGACCTGTCACAATGCATTAAACACAGAGAGCTGATAAAAAATAAGTCAATGTATCATCATTATTATCATCAGTGATGAGGATAATAACAACAACAACACTTATAATACCAATATTACAACCGCCCCCAGATAATGAGGCGCAACTGATGTAGCGTTGTCAGTTAAGCGCCAGTCACAGTACAACCTGCCATTGTAGGGAATGTTCCGGTCTCAGTGGGACAATGACAGGGCGGCGTGCCTAAAGGGGGTCGCAGGAGTGGAGGAAAAAGGGTTTGGGGGAATGTAGCAGTACTGGGAAAGGGGGAGGTAGAAGAGGAGTCAACAAGGATAAATCTGAGGGTACAAAAGTCCACGGTTCTACTCCCATTCGGTGGTTCCCGGAGGCTTGGACGTCAGGTCATACATCACTCTGGAGATGCCTGGGATTTTCTTGATCTCGTTGACCATCTTGAGAACCACCTGTGGCCAGGGGAGCATGAGTTAGTGTGTGGAAATGACATAGGGTTTTTATGTTGGATAGAGGATCTGATCTCTCACCTCTTCAGGGATTTGGTTGTCTGGAGTAGCGGCGATGCCGGTCATGAAGTCGCTGGTGATGAAGGTTCTGATGACGACAGACCGTCTGCAGGACGGCTGCTTCTGCAGTGGGTCACGATCAAAGTGCAGTGGGGTGAGGATGACTGGCATCTGGCTGATCTTACTTGAGTAGCCTGGATATCAAGCAAAAATTGATACAAATATATATTTTAATATATGATGTTGACAACTTATCAATTTATTAGGGGTTCAAGCGCATAGCGCTGAAACCCTATTGTAATTGTTAGAATGGCCTGAGGATCCGCAATCTCCACGTAAAACTGATCGGGCAGACCAAATCGTAGAGACACAGTCTACGATGTCACCAAGGCTCACCCCAATTGGCCTGACGGGGGCACTACAGTAATCAAAAGTACAAATCGCTCATAACTCCTAAAACGTAAATCACACTTTTAAGTATCTTATGTCATTGGAATGTGGACAAAATGCATGCCTCTGATATTTTTGGGTATTTTGGATTTTTTGAAAAACCTACTTTTGCGAATTAGTCCTAGGTTTTTCGCCCAATCAGACCCAAACCAGTGTAAAAAGATTCTCTGGAGAGTGAATATCAGTAATTATGAAAAAAATTTGAAGTTTCGACTCAACCTGGCAAAAGGACGCCAAAACGTTCAAAAGTGGCAGGGCCACTTTTACTAAAACGGCTATAACTTTTGAACAGAAAACAGATATGTCTTAACCAAACTCAAAACGTATGTAAGAGCTGAATCTGAGGTAACATGAAAAAAAGATCACGGAGCTTGGCCACTTGGTGGCACTATAAGAAGGGAAAAAACATAAAAAATGGCTGTAACTACGCAACTATTTGTCCTATAAACATTATAATCAGTATGCACGGTCTCGGTCCAACGTGCCACAAGTGTCTATAAGAACATTTGTGTATCTCAAAAAACATGGCCACTATTGGCCAATGATGTTTGAGCACCTATTAGACAAGCTTAATGAAGGTCGATCGGAACCAAACTCAGTGGGCCTATTTAACTCAAGAGCCCTAAAGGTCCGTGAGAAATTTGAAAGAAATCAGCAACTGGGGGGTTTTGTTTGCGATATCGCATTTTTCAAGGACATAAACAATTGTATTTTGTGTGGTTTTTCACACAAACATACAATATTCATATAATATGATAGACCTCCTCATTCCAAACAACTTTGCCTTCAGAACCACTGCTGTCAACAAAAAAGTTTATTAAATGACTGAGATGTAAAAAACACACACACACAAACAAAAACCTACATTTTGTAAACTAGTCCTAGGTTTTTTGTTCTGGAAAAAAAAAAAACACTGCAGTACAATTCTCTTAACTCTCTAGGTCAATAATTATATATATATATATATATATATATATATATATATATATATATATATATATATATATATATATATATATATATATATATATATATAAAAGATAATAATTAAATAAATATATGAGTTGAGTAAATCGTTACATCTCTATTTATTTGTAGATAGCCGTAATGTATCTATACTCTAGGATCTGTTAGACAACACATTTGAACAGTCAAAACTGTATAAACAACAGAAATCAAACTCTCACAACCGTAACGTTTGCTGCCTTTGACTAATGTTGTCCAACCAAGCAGATTTTCCCCTCAGAGATGTAAGTGTGGTGAAAGTGTTTACACAGCTTTCGCGATAGCCAAAGCTGTGGTGGGAGTGTTTATACACATAAACATAAAGGTTATGACAATAATAAAGCAGACAGCTCAGGCAGCCAGCTCTTACCGGACTCTCTTAAAATGGAGTGTGCTACAAAGTCTGCCTGTCTTAGCGTGCTGAGTACACCAGTGGTCAGGAAGGTGGGCGTGATGTCAGTGGGCGGCTCCTTTACGTGTGACCCGAAAACGTAAACGACTCTGAAAAGGAAGAGATGAACAAGGAATGAAAAAGGAAAAACCTTTATTTACATTAGAGACACAATAAGACACGTATTAAATGTCTTTTACTTTACACTATGACAAATGTTGTACACTACAGTTCAATAGTTAGTTGTTGGTATCATTTTTTAAAAGTTTTTGAAAGAAGCTTAATCTCACCAAGTATCAAAACTGATAAAACTAAAGACTCTTCAGAGATATGAAGGATGCAATAATCAGTAATAATAGAGTAAAACAGTAATATTGTCCAAGTAATATATTTTAAAATGTAATTTATTCCTGTGATGGTTAAGCTGATATTTCAGCAGCCATGAGTCCAGTCTTCAATGCCACAAGATCCTTCAAAAATCATTAGAATATGCTAATCTGATCAGTTTGTATTAATATAATGTGTCCTTAACTGAAAAAAAGTTTTCATTTCTTTCATTTCTGACTTATTTACATTGTTAAAGAGTTATTGTTAGATTGTTACATTGTTAGATTCTCATGCTAAACATAACCAGAGTCCAAAAAAAACAAGTTGGACGTATGACAGAGTATTTCTGTGCCAAAGACACCCCTTCAGGGTTCGTATGTTCCAGAAGTTTTTTTTTTTTATTCGATTATGGCCCTGTATAGTGCTGCACTATATATCAAAATATCCTAAATGTAAATATCATAATATGCATATCTCAAGGGCGTGTGATAGCTGAATCAATTTAATAATAGGCTACTTAAAGCGTTGCAAAAGGTCAAAGTTTTAGTTCGACGCATATAGCAGAGAATTGCTTGACGTTAAAAAGAGTTTAAGTGCAGTAAGTTGCAGAAAACTACTCTTTTCCATCTCGTCTTGCTGTCTGACTCACACCTGAAGCATGTGCACAAGCCGCATCTCGCACAGCGTCTATTCACTTCTGCACAGCGTGCATTGATTTGATTTGATTTGTCTTCTCGCATCTCCTCATGTTTGAACAGACACATACACACAGAATTATGTCACCAGTACCCGTCTTGACGATCATTCTCATAAACGCAGTTGGTTATGTTTTAAATGAATGTAAACAGCTGAGAAAGAAATCGGATATGTATCATTATACTGGATCCATGCAGTCGGATTTAAAGGGACAGCAGCCTATAAATACATGCTGCTAAATGTCACTAATGTAAATCAATATTAATCTAAAGATTAATCTAAATTTAATTCATACAGTGAACACAGTGCAGTGTTATTTTACACTTAATTATTAAATTTCTGTACCTGAATACTACTGCTTAAATTATATATAAATCAAAATCACAATTTTTTTTTTACTGACTGTTCACATGCCTTTAATCATGTTTGAACTTTCTCAGACTATAGTTTTTGCTGTGGTATATGAAGAAGTACTTAAAGTGTATGGAAAGCAAATTTACAATGATATAAAACTAGTGTCATTCATTTTTTTTATGTTTACACTGATATTAAAAATATATTTTCTGATCTGTGACATTACTTTTTATGTAATGTTAAACACTACTGGTCATTTTCAGAAGTTATAGTGATTCTTTCTTTTCCAAGAAAGAATGTGAAACAAATTGGTTATATAATTTTCATTTTTAAATATTTTAAAATATAATTGAAATTTACACAACACAATCAAAACAATATCGCATATCAAATAAAACAACTCATAACAAGAAAAAACAAACACAAATCGCATTTTTCTTCAATATCGCACAGCCCTAGCCCTGTATGATGTCATAAAGGGAGGAAATCCTTGTTTGGGCACATCTCCAGGAAGAATGTGCACACACATCAATAAGAGCAAGAGAAAGTCCATCAATGTGCTTCAATCATTAATTCGTTAGCCATAGTTAAAGTCAATAAAGTTTTTGTTCCTGTTTTATTTGTCGATGTCACATCTTGAAGACAATCGCTATGCAAAAGCTTTCTTTAGCACCTCCAAGAGCTTGACTGTTTTCAGAGAGAAGTGTAAAACGATATCTGTCTGTTATAAATCTGATAAAACTAAAGACTCTTAGGAGATATGAAGCATGCAATACTACTTTATAAGTACTCAGGATTAACATGAGATAAGCAAAAACTGTGTTATGTCCCCATTAACAAAAAATAAATAAATAAAATGCTAAAAATCTTTACTTTCCATGTGTTGTTCCAACCCTGTATTTTCTGTTTTATTTATTTATTTATTTTCCATGTCAGCATCTAAAGGCTTTCAAAAACGAAGTTGGAATGATACAAGAGTTACATAAACACACAAGCAAACACAAAAATACAATAGTTAAACGTTTAAAAAAAATAAAAAATAAATAAATCTAAAATCTTTTCTGGTAAAATCTTACTAGTCAAGTCCCTGGAGTGAGCATTATTTTCTGTTTTCTGTCTTTTTTAGCATACAATAGCAATATCCAACTGAAATTTGAATAATCTTCCCCTTTGTGGTAGCTCTCAAAGCTCATTTGCAGTAGTGTTTTTTAACCATGTGACACATGAGAACCAATGGCAAATAACAGTAATCACTGGCTACGTTTACATGGACATCAGTAATCTAATTATTTACCTTATTCTAAATAAGACAATATTACGATTAAGGTGTTTACATGAGTTGCTTTTAGAATATTCCTTTCATGTTCCCGTTTTACAGGTTATAGTACATAGATCGATTAATGGCACACATCATTACATCCCCACATGACACCATCCGACGTCCCCTCCAGAAATTCACATATAAACATATAGTTTGTCTTCGTTATGATGCCATATACAGTTTTGGGTGTTTCATTTTTTTATTTTATGAAAGCTTTAAGTGCAGTTAATTATTTGTAATGCTATACTTGCATACAGACAACGGCGGTGTTGAAGCCATGCTCTTTTATTTCCCGTAAAACAGACCACTGACGTGTATATCCTGTCGCAAAATGCGGTGAAAAGTCCTATACGACGGTGATAGTGTGATTAAGGTGTGTACACGTCTACACTGCACTTCAATAATGCGACTAAAATAGGAATACTCCACGTTTTTATTCGATTTGTGTTTACTTCAAGTATGACTTTAGCCAGATTAAGGCAATCAAAAATCTGTTTACATGGTAGATTCTTAATCAGAGTATTGTCTTAATAGTGTTAAAATCAAATGATTGTTGTCCATGTAAACATACTCAGTGACATCAAACCTGATCTAAACAAATATTTTTTTAACAAAACAAGAACAAGAGGTTTAAGAGGGGATGATTATCAGTGAATAAGTGCCTCACATGCATGATGGGAAGATGACCTGATGGCGTTACCTGTTGATGGAGTGACAGATCCGAGGGATGAGTCTGGCCAGGAACATCAGTGAATCCCAGTGAGGGGCCTCTTTACTGCTCACTCCACAAACATAACTGTATGACCGCGAGTCACCCTGTACACAGATCATATGGAATCAGAGTTAGAACGTATACAATCCTCCAACATCTCCAGAAAGATTCATTTTAAACATTTGTGCAGAATGAGTTCATTCTAACTGTGGAGAAGACACCAACTGTTACCTATTATCTGTTAACAACAACATGGATAAATACAGCACACGCCAGCACGGTATTTAAAACATTTTGCCACCCTGCGTGTCAGCATGTCCCAGCTCAGGGTCTGTGGACCGTGGTAATTTTAGCACAGCATGGTATAGCAGTAAGCCATCTGTTAGAGGAACACCCAGCCATGCATCATCAACCAATGTGGTGAGACGCTGACTGCCTCTGTCTGGATGCGTTCTGTCTAATAATGGCTTCATCTCACAGACGTAAACCAGCCTCCTCTGGCACTATGATTGAAAACCTGTCTATAAATACAAACATCATGAGATCCGCACACAGCAGCAGAGGAACGATCACTTTATATGCTCATATCCTGACTGTGCTGCACTGACAGTACTGCTCTTTGACATTTTCATTACTACAAATAACATTAAATGAAACACAGCAACAGAAAGGGAATAAGCAACACTGTGTGTTTCAATGGAGCTGTGTGTTTGAAAGGCTAACCACAAAATTTTTTACGCAGGAAAATGTCATCAGACAATGATTAGTGCTATGCAGTCAGACAGAAGAGTTTGACATTTGAGACAGTACAAATTTCACCTCAAACAAGTGAACAGTGTTATTTTAGTATTATGTATATACTTTTTAGTATACATTAACAGTTTTTATTGCTATATTTTCAGTTTTCTTTTTAATTTTAGTTTAAGTACTTTAAGTACCATTTTTATTAGCTTGAGACTTTTTTTAATTTATTTTTGCTTTTTTTTTTTTTTTTAATACTTAAACTTATTCAGTTTGTTGCCAAGGAAACATTATTTATTTTAAGTTTTGCATTTATTTCAATAACCTTTAATAGTTTTAGAGGGGAAATAACACTGATTTGCTTTCCCAAACTCCCATCATGCCTCATAACAAATACATTAAAAATCATGTACTCAGATAAATTAAGACTTGAGTGAAATAGCCTAATAAAAGAAGTTTTATTTTACAGTGAAAGGATTGCCTCATGGGGGCCAATATGTTGAGCTCACATGACCTGCCAAATACTATTTACTTTATCTCAGTAATTCCATTATTGGACACTTTTGCATGTTGAATAAATGAATTAGGGCTGACTGCTGAGTGCATTTCTGCAATTGCATCTGTAAACGAAAACTAGGTGTCAGCATAAGACAAAGGTGGCTGACATATCAGCCAGTGCAAATAAATAAATAAATAAATAAAAACTAAGCAAATATTTTTTCTGTTTACATTATAAATATGTCTGAATGTGACATGAAAGCAATGACAGAAAACAATGCTTACCTGAACACCGACAGTTTTAATTGGCAGCAGAAAGGCATTTAGTGAATGAAGGCTGGTGATCTGCATGAGTTTCTCTTCCTCCTCGTCTGATATGCATGACTTCACTCTCTGAAGAAGGGTGTGAGGCTGAATGGATTGACATCAAAAGGATTGAGATTTTATAGCATGCCATATATAATCCAGAGGGAACTCTGGAACAACCGTGTGCTTTTAAGTATCCACTTTCAACTTAATCAGCAAACTTACAGACTTTTAAGTTGAAGATCAATTATTTAAGGTCACTGTCAATAATTCAGCCAAAAAATAAGCAATGTTTAAACTCTCGCGCACACACACACACACCTTTTTGACGCTGGCAGAGAAGTCTGTGATGATTTTTAGGATGTTGTTAGTCTCGGCAAAGTCTTTACAGATGTAAGGCTCATCGGCGCAGATCACTCTAATTGCAAGGCCTGGACCTGCAACACACATTACACACATTTCAGCAAAGCACACCCATTAGAGTCATTAATCGTCATTAGTCACAATTAATCTTTACATGTGCATCATACATTTAAAACATACATTACCCTTCAAAATTTTGGGCTTTAAAGTATATTTCTCCAAAGGAATTCTCATCTAGGTTGCATTTACTGAATAAAAAAATCAATAAAACCGTAATATTGTGAAATATTCAGCATGATTTGCTGCTCTTTTTTTTTTTTTTTTTTTTTTAATAATCGACATAAATAAAAATTTAAAGTAAATAAAAAAAAAAGTTGTGCTGCTTAATATTTTTGTGGAAACCATGAAACATTTTTTTCAAGGTTTTTTGATGAACAAAGTTCAAAAGGACAGCATTATTTTAGTTTAGTGTCACATACTTAATTTAACATCTCTAAATAAAACATACATACAGCGGGTAAAATATGTACTGAACACATCACCATTTTTCTCAGTAAATATATTTCTAAAGGTGCTGTTGACATGAATTTTTTCTCCAGATGTCGGTAACAACCCAAGTAATCCATACATACAAATAAAACAATACAAATAAGTTCAGAAATTAAGTTCTGAGTGATAAAGTAGAATGACACGGAAAAAGTATTGAACACATGAAGAAAACTATCAGTAATTAGAAAGCAATCCTGCCCCTTGTCAGTGGAAATTAATATTAGTTGGTTCAGTCCCACCTGATGGCATATAAAAAGGTGTCTCATGACCAACGAGAAACATGTCATGATGGGTAAAAGCAAAGAGCTTTCTCAAGACCTCTGCAACCTTATTGTTGCAAAACATACCAATAACATTGGTTACAGAAGGATTTCTATACTTCTAAATGTTCCAGTGAGCACTGTTAGGGCCATAATCCGTAAGTGGAAAGAACATAATTTCACCATAAACCAACCATGACCAGGTGCTCCTCGCAAGATTTCTGACAGAGGAGTGAAAAGAATTATCAGAAGAGTTGTCCAAGAGCCAAGAATCACTTTTGAAGAGCTTCAGAAAGATCTGGAATTAGCATGTACAATTGTTTCATAGAAATGAATAAAGTAATGCACTCAACCACCGTGGCCTGTATGCATGCTCATCATGCAAGGCTCTATTGCTGAAGAAAAAGCATGTTGAAGCTCATTTAAAGTTTGCTGCACCACATTTTGACAAGCTTGTGAAATACTGGGAGAATAAAGTCTGGTCAGATGAGACAAAAATTGTACTCTTTGGATGCCATAATGCACACCATATTTGGAGGTCAAGTGGCACAACACATCACCCCAAAACATCATAGTGTAGTTCTGGCAAAATTCATATAATTGAAGGAAGGATGAATGGAAAAATGTACCAAGATATTCTTGATAAAAATCTGTTGCCATCTACCAGGATGATGAAGATGAACTAAAGGTCGGTATTCCAGCGAGACAATGATCCCAAACACACAAAAAAAAAAAAAAAAACTGAAATCGGTATCGGAATCGGCCAGTTTGCTTGTAAAAAAAAATCGGTATCGGAATCGGCCATGAAAAATCATGATCGGTGCATCACTAATAAATATCTGCCAAAAATCGGCCGAAAAAAAAAAACAAAAACCGGCCAATTGCCAATCGTGTATTTTATGCAAAAACCGGCCGGTTCCGATTTATCCGATTTACTCATGTGTGCGGAATGCAGGAGAATAAGGGTATACCCACACTAGGCCATCTTAACCGTGCCCGAGCACATTTGACCCCCAAAGCTTGGTTCGTTTGACTAGTGTGATCGCTACATACTGCGCCCGGGCGCGGTTCGTTTGGCCATCCCTGGTTCGATTGGAGGAGGTGAGCCAAAGCGTGGTTCAGTTGGGCTCGGGGCTCGGCACGCATGTAGTGTCGGAGCGCTGAACTTCTGATACGTGCAGCATAATTGCGTGAACATTTCTGAGTGGCAAAATTGTGCGATTAATCAAAATCGAATTGCAATCGCGATTTGAGTATCCACTTATACCATTATAATTGTGCCTGCTGAAAAAAATAAAATAAAAAAAATGTCAGGGTTATAATGGGAATTGTATTGGTTTCAATGTAAACTATAATGGTGTCTATTTGATGGATTCTATTGGTGGGATGTAATATGGCAGATGGCAACCAATAGAACAACAGTAATTCCTATTAGAATAATGCCAAAAACAAAAAGGGATTTTTTAATGGTTTAATGGAAACTGTAAGAATTTCTGTGAATTTTTTTTTTTTTCAGCAGGGTAATGATACTCATACTGTGCTGCACATTATTGGTAATATTGAGCTGAAGTTTTGACTTTGCAAATTTAAAATCGCAAATCAAATTGCAATATCTGTCAAAAAAACAAACAAAAATACAAAAACAAATCGCAATTAGATATTTTCCTCATATCGCACAGCCCTAGTACTTATAAAAATCCCACCCCTCCTGTGAACCATGGTTTGTCTGTATGTGAATTCAGAGCCAGTGAGCAACAGACTTTCAAAATAATAATAATAATCAAAATAATAATTAATGTGAGATAATGTGTTAACTTACCCAGCCCTAATATATATATATGTGAGTCCAATGAGAGCTGACGTGTGGAACACACCAAACAAACTAACCCGACAGATGCTCACCGATGGCCCAACATTAACTTGGTGTGTTCCAGGCTTAATTATTAGTGAAACGGAACCAAATGCATTTTTTAATTAGGCAGAAAAAGGGATTTAAATGTTTCTGATGGTCTTACCAGGGAAGGGGTGTCGAGAGACGATTTCTTCAGGGAGCCCCAGCTCTCGACCTAATGCTCTCACTTCATCCTTATGGAAATCCTTCAGTGGTTCGATTACTTTACCCTGAAGGGCAAGACATTCAGAAGAACCAGCAAACAACTCTTAGAATCAAGCCATAATTGAGTTCCTCTAACTTGAAGAGACTCCCTACTGTGCACCTCTATTCTTGCATACTGCAGGGGGCCCTGAGTATTCTACAGCCAAATATATTCTAAAATCACTTTCTCGGCTTCAGTTCACCAATGTTGACAAAAACTGTTAAAATGCATAAATACAGAAAAAAAAAAATATTTTCTTCAGTTTTTTTTTTATAGATAAAGTGAAGAGTTACATGACTTTAATGACAGGTTAGGCAGTATTAAGATATGCTGCAAGCAGGACTCAAACCTGCATCTACAATGCTGGCAGCATGGCTCAACACAAATATGGTACCTCATCTCTGAGTTTGCGGATGAGCTCTGTGTCGTTGTGGTGAGTTTTGATAACTTCGGCCTTCCCGCTAGCCAGGTGAGACGCACTCTCGATAAGGTCTGGCCTGAGCGTGCCTTGCGCCAAGAACACATCCTCTGGCTTCAGATTCATCTCTCCGATCACCTCGTTTGCAACCTAAAAAACAGACAGGAAATCAGAGCCTGTTCTGCTCCAAACTATAGTCCATCATCTGCTAAACATGCTCAGATCACTTCATAACGCAAGGGACTTTAATGCTCTATAATAGGTTTATTCCCCAGCCAAAGTCTTGTTTGATGTGTACACGAGACATTTTAGGCGAATCAATATTGAAGTCAACAATTACCCTCACTAACATCATTACAGGACCATCTAATAATAATGACATCATCAATTCAGTTACTGGTCGAAACAAGGTGTGGCACACAGCCATCCACAAAGCAGAGCTACATACTTTTACAAACGTATCCCCAATGATTTTCCGTTTCTCTTCTGGATTGGTGGTCATGTTGAGTGTTTTGCTGATGCGTTTCCTGGGTGTACGATCCTCTTCTGATATTGGAAGGGTCGTTGTGCCGTTGTAAAAGGTGTGTGCTGCGTTTACAACTGTAAAGCAGAGAGAGTGACTTTTTAGCCTCAACACTGATGTGTTTTACTTATCATTCAAAGAGACAGTTCTGTCAAAAACTTTATAAATTTTGTTATAAATTTACGTTCAGGCCATCCAATAGGTGACTTTTCTTCAGTAAAACAATAAAGAAGATTTCTAACTGAAAGTGTGTTCCTTGGTAATTCATAAAAATTAAACCAATGGCTACCATTACTTTGAGAGTTAAAAAAAAGTATATATCAGGCAACACAAAATTCATACCCATGGCTCCTGATACTATATAGATGTTTTATGAAACTAAACAATCAGTCTGTGCAAGAAACTGAACATTATTTACAACATTATTACTAGAGATGCACCAAAATGAAAATTCTGAGCCGAAACCGAAAAATATGAAAATATATCTAAAAATATAACAGAAAATATATTGTCAGTAGCCATGGGTATTAATTTGTGTTGCTTGATATTCTTTCTTGACTCTCAAAGTGACGGTAGCCATTGGCTTTCATTTTATCAATCACAAAGGACCATGGTTTCAGTTAAAAATCGTCTTTACTATTCTACTAAACAAATTAATTTTTGTGGGTGAATAATCCCTTTAATATAGATAATAAATGATAATGCATACATAAAATAAATAAACTTGAATAGTCAAAAGAAAGAAAGAAACAAAAGTAAAATAAAGAAACAAGCAAAGAAAGAACACAAACAGCTTTCATTTTTTTTAATAAAAAGCAAGAAATAAAACAAATAAATAGTTTATGCTAAACTATTTCATTGACTGGAGTACCAAAAGGAACCTTCTGAATGTTACCTTTGAGTTTGATGCCGAGTTTAGTCAATGCCTCCTCAACACTTTGACTCTCTCTCTTTCTCATGAAGCCATTGTCGATGTGAACAGCAATCACTTGCTCCTGATTTAGGGCTTTATTCAGCAGGGCTGTGCACACAGTGGAATCTACACCACCACTCAGCAACACCTGCACACATATAAACATACACAGAGATCCTGGCTCACTTCAGACTGGAACTGTAAACAATACATCCAATAAACCCAAATGTTCAAATACACAGAATAAACTGTACAGCAGAGATGAAAAACACAAATAATATTACTATAATATTGTGCTCATTAATAGATTATAAATCCAATAAAACCCTCAGTTTATGCTCCAGAGAGAAGACCCACTTTGCACAAGCTCAGGGAGGAAATCACCTTGCTTTAGGAAAGAACGCTACACACACACACCTGTTACAAACAAACAAACACACACAGTTACACATCCTACCCAAGCACTGCCTGGAGCAAAAGCAATTAATAGGAATTAAACAAATTAGAGTACTATGGCACTAATCACATATGTGCCTTCAACCAAACAAAAGGCCCTTCGTTGATCGAGTAAGATCAGCATCTCATTGAGCCCACAATAACAGTCACATCCACCAAACATGCATGCAAGTATTTGCTAACCAATTAAATCTATTAGTTTTCTATTTAGCTATTTCTATTTCATCTATTTAGCTTTACTAAACAGAAATCTCTTAATTATTGTAATTAGTGAATGATTCCTCTTTAAAGGAACACTCCACTATAGTACCTTACCATATCGGCCAAGAAAATCACAACTTTTCATTTTCTGTCGGTCTTAGTACACGATGTAACTACAGAAGAGTCAAATTTTAAATAGGAAAAATATCAAAACTCTGTTCATTTTTGAGCGAGATGCTAACGGTCTAATCAGATTCAATGATCTATGTGAAGCTAAGCTAAAAGTGCTACCTCCAGACCCAGAGATCGGCGGAATGGATTAGAAAACAGTAAAACTCAAATGTTTAACTCTAGGGGAGTTGGAAAATGAGCCTATTTTCAAAAATAGTGGAGTGTTCCTTTAAATGTGACAAGTCTAATTTCTGTGCCACTAGAACAGTGTTATTTTAGTATTATTTACCATTTTTGGGGCAGATTTACTAACAGCTAGCACCAGCGGAAACCATCTTTTGGTGTTAAAGTAGCACTGTCAGGATTTAGTAAACATGCACAGTGAATAATTAGCGCTTAAAAAGGCTTGGACAGCACAGTTATTATTTGCACCTGACCTTATTGAATATGCAATTGCACGAGTTTCCCTTTTAGACGCAAAATTTATGGGAGGAGGGTATTAAAATAAATCACACAACGTGATTTACTAACGTTTGCACTCGTCAAATTACTGGTCTCTGCGCTATTATTTAACGGCCAAAAAAGCATGTCTTAAAGCAGGCAGTAATTTGAACTACTCTTGGTAGATTGCGCTGGTCATTATGGAAATAATCTGTCTCTGTGTTCTTTAATGTGCACATTGTCAGTAAATCACACGCAGAATTTCCCCCTCCCATCAGTGCTTTTATGGAATTGCACTCTAACACTAATTTGCAGTGTTTGGCAAATGTGGCCCATAGTATTTAATGTTTTGAATTAGCTTTTAGTTTTATATTTCGGTATTCATTTAAATTGTATTTTTAGTCATTTTATGTATTTTGTCACCTTTGTTAGCTTTCTTTTTGTTGTTGTTTAGCTTTACTTTTATTTCAATTTTAGTTTAAGTAATTCAACTCAAACTTGACAAAGCTAACTTAAGCTTTTCCTCTAATATTTATATTTATGCTTTAATTCAATTACAGAATTTTTTTTTTTTTTAAGTTTTAGTTAACAATATCAACATTTGCACTAGAATCACTAAATGTAATTGCAAAGATGCTGAGACGTGCTGCCATTGGTCACTTCAAAAAAATGGCATGGTTAACCTTTAAGTGATCAATGATTGTTTTAAAAGATATTTACCAGAACTTTGGATTTGTCCACCTTTTCTTTGATCTCCCTAATGCAGTTCAGCTGACGGTTCTGTACTGTAAAGTTACTGCTACAGCCAGCAATCTCAAACAGGAAGTTGCGTAGCATGTCCATCCCCCTCTCAGTCAGATCCACCTCTGGATGAAACTGAGTGCCGTAAAGTTTCTTCTGCTCATTAGCAATGGCTAAGACAGAAATGAAGACAGGAAACGTCTTAAACCACAAAGATCCACAAAGAATCCAGCAACAGCAACACTTTTTTTTTATACAAAGCATGTCTGGGAAATATTCTTCAGGTTCGCCTACCCACCAGCAATGATGTTTCCTGACTGTGCAACAACTTTGAATCCATCTGCTACTTTGTCAACACTGTCTCCATGTGTCAGCAGAACATGCTCATCCTTCTGCAGCCCCTTGAAATACACAAAAGTATTTCAGCACAAGAAAACTATTAACTACTTTGCACATTTATAAATGGTAAAGGTAAGGCGTGTATGACACATGGTGACAAAAAAATAAATAAAATAAAAATAAATAAAATAATGAAGGGACTTGTACCTGAAAAGCGAGCAGGAATTGTCCAAAGCAATGTTGAAAACACCATCCTCCCTCACACTCTTCCTGTGTACTGTGCCACCAAAAACTTTGTTCATCATCTGGCAAGCATAAAAAAAAAAGTTTTACACACACCCACACATACATACATACATACATACGCACACACATATACATATATATCTTTTGCCCTTTTGACATACATACACATACATATATATATATATACATACATGTATATATATATATATATACATGTATATATATATACATACATGTATATATATATATATATATACATACATGTATATATATATATACATACATGTGTATATATATATATATATATATATATGTATATATATATATACATACATACATACATGTATATATATATATACACACACATATATATATATACATGTATGTATATATATATATATATATATACATACATATATATATATATATATATATATATATATATATATATATATATATATATATATATATATATATATATATAGACACACATAGACATATACATGCACACACACATCTTCATTTCAAATAAATGTTTTTGAATTTTCAAGTCATCAATACTGAAAGAATTTGTACCACAGTTCTTACAAAAATATTAAGCAGCACAACTGTTTTCAGCATTGATATTAATAAGAAATGTTTCCTTATTACCAAATAAGCATATTAGAATGATTTCTGGTGTATCATGTAACACTGAAAACTGGATTGATGGCTGCTGAAAAATCAGCTTACCCATCACAGGAATAAATTAGATTCTAAATTACATTAAAATAGAAAACAGTATCGTAAAAAAAAAATTTTAAATACAATTCACAATATTGCTGTTGTACTGTGTTTTTGATTAAACAAATGGAGTCTTGCTGAACATAAGAGACTTATTTTAAAAAATAATTTAAAAAAATCATGGCAACTTCAAACTTTTGATTGGTAGCATATGTTATCAATCAAATTTTAGCATCATCATTATTATTATTATTATTATTGCTAATTCGTTTCTCACCTGCATTCCATAGCAGATTCCGAGAACTGGTTTTCCGATGGTGAATATGGCTGGATCAAACCAGGGTGCATCTTCAGCATAGACAGAGTTCGGCCCTCCGGATATAATAATGGCCCTAACATTGGAGACAATAATTTGATATACACATTATAAACCAATTTACATTAACCAAAATATAATTATAAAAATCCCAAGTGACTGAGAATGCTGGAAGGAGTCTGTCTGTCTGTTCAATCATTGAGACTAAGAAAGTTCTAATGCAAAGACCAGATCATCTAAGCCACTTATCTCTCCAACTTGTGGGTTATTCTGTCCTTCTATCAGCCACATTCCGACTCTCAATGTTCACAGCTTCGGAAAACACCAACAGCTTTGTTTCCTTTTATGTCCTCACAGGTGGAATGCACAGCACTCACACTGTGTTCTCTCAAGGACAGGCCGGCTAACAAAATAAACCAATATGACTGTTTATCTTCAGCAACTGGTGCCTTATAAATTTCTAGCTTTAGGTCTTAAAGGAGAAGCTGGGTGATTATAACTGTACAATAACAAAATTTGTTTGCATTCCCCGATAATGCATTCAAAAAACATTTGAACATAGAAAACTATCTTTATTTTACACAAAGTCTTTATTTTTAGCACCTAAAGTACATGACTTTAATAAATCCTGATCACAATATTTACTCTTAGCTGCACCACACAACTGCTATTTAATAAAACCTGAAATACAATGGAATAAAAAATACTCCAATACCTAACATTTAACTTTTACGACCCAATAGCAGTTTTCCCCATTTATCACAAAGTTTAAAGGTTCCAACTAAGAAAAAATGCTTGAAGCAATTTAAATTAATCATTCTAATGTCTCCTGCTTTAAAAGGAAGAAGACCTTTGATACACAGAATGTTAGTTCAGATACTAAAGCCTGTCGGTTACCATATCAAACATTTCTACTTTGCAATTCAATTAGGTTTCCCTGGCACTTTATAACATGAGAACCAAACAGCCGCAGCTATGCATCTGTCTTGGCACTGATGGCCTCACCTGAAACCCTGCTCTCTGATGGCGAAGGCTGGCGTCTCCAAAGGCAGAATCTCAGACTGGACAAACAGCTCTCGTACCCGCCTGTCAATCACTTTCCCGTACTGCGCTCCAGCGTCTAGGATCACCACGGCACCATCTTTAGGCTCTCCGACTATATCCAGCTGCAGATACACACATACACAAATAGCACAATGAAGAACACACATTACGTAATTTCCCATGCTAAGCGAGTAAGATGCTACTAATGAAATTTGTGATGCATTTAAGGGCACATGTGTGCATGTGACTGGAGACTGAAGATGTGGTGCTTCTGATAAATCAGTCACATGAGTCACAGAAGGTGATGTCCTGTTGTGCATAAATCAATTACTGCGTGACCCTGCAACATTAGGGCCTCTCGCACCGCTTTAGTTCCAGAACTAAAATGTACAGTACTAAAGTACTGGGACGATTTTGCACAAACTATTTCCTAGTACCATTTAAAGGGTTGCATTTGCACCAACAGTGTGTACTAGGAAGTGATGTAAGCCAGTCGACAGCGACGTCATTTGTGTGCAGCGTTCAACAACGATAACAAAGCAGAACAACGTTAACAACAGGAGGATGGAGGACGCTGTGATCAGAGCTGTGTTTTTGTTGTGCCTCGCGGGTTTCACAATAGTGGACATGGAATGTCGACGTATACATAAAGCGACTGAAAGAACGGAAAGGAGGACTAAGAATCTCCAACGACAACTGGGAGTGCTACATATGTTTACACAGCGTTTTAAATCATGGCAGGCGAGGGCGTTTTGGAATGCGTCTGGCCAATCAATGTATACTTACGTCATGGGTAGTACCAGTTGTGCTGCTTACACCCTGCTCCGGAGTAGGAGCTTATTGGTTCTCGAAAAAGGCACTCCGGTACTAAAATCGCACCCAGTTCCGGTAGTGCGAAAACTCCAAAAAGTGGGTAGTTCCACAATTAGTTCTGGTACTATGAAAAAGTTCCCGCGGTGCGAAAGGCCCTATTGTAGATTTAATGTAGTGGTCATTTCCCAAAATTTGTGGTATCAGGCATACTGATTAATTGGCAAATATTTGGTAATTTCAGTTTTTTTCTATATAATTATGCCCAGTCATAAGTAGCAGGGGTATATTTGTAACAATAGTCAATAATAAACTGTATGGATCAAAGTGACTGATTTTTCTTTAATGGCAAAAATCATAAGGATATTAATTAAAGATCATGTTCCATTAAGATATTTTGTAAGTTTCCTTCCATAAATTTTATCAACACATAATTTTTGTTTAGTAATATGCATTGTTAAAAACTTGATTTGGACAACATTAAAGGTGATTTCTCAAATATTTAGATTCTTTTGCACCCTCAGATTCCAGATTTTCAAATACAGCAGTCAATATTTGAAGTGGATAAAAAAAAAAAAAACCTTTTAGGGCAACTTTGATGAAAGGATTTGATCCACTTCATATGTTGACTACTATAGTTGTATCTCAGCCGAATATCATCCTATCCTAACAAACTATGTCATTGAAGAGCTTCAGCTTTCAGATGTTGTATAAATATCAATGAAAAAAAAATGACTGGTTTTGTGGTCCTGGGTCACAAATATCAAATACAATTCAATACAATATATAGATAGATAGATAGATAGATAGATAGATAGAGAGAGAGATTCTCAAAGTATCAAGTATGATCTAGATTAGCAATTTCAGCACAAGGATCAAAACTTTTTTTTGTAAATTCTAAAGAAAATGCTAACATAACACAACTCACAAACTGATGCTCGAGGGATGAGCAGTATAAACTTTTGAGCAAATCTTGGACATTAATCATAAATTTGTTCATTCTGAATAACTTCCAAACACAACTTGCAGATCAGAGAGACAAAAATAGATCACCTGTTATATTAATTAAAAGAAAATATACATAATACAAAAGCGTGCATCTCTCACTATAGTTTGTAAGTACGAAACGCTCCCACGTGGTCTGTGAGTAACACGAAAACAGCACTTTCTGGCTGACTCAAGCACACACTCAAAACAGCAGAAAGCCCCGGTAAAATGCATTTAAAGTTATTTAATGAACACCTGAAAGAGTGCAAACACTAACTGATAGTCATTTAATATGCGAGCATGACCCCATCTCCAGTGTGAAAATGCACTGGCCTGTACACAATTTCCAGCTCATAATACATGTTAACACAGACCAGTTCAACTTTTCAGTCTGCCCTACTTAAATGTATAAAGTATAAATCTTCGGCAGCAGCATGAAACGCATGTTTCATTTCATTTCAGCCACAGCTCTGAACCCTCATTAGCCATGGCAGCTCAGCATGTCACATTGATTGTGGCTAACTAGCATTAGCTTGTGCGCGCGAGCCCGGCTACGTTAGCCGTTTCTCAGTTCTGCGTGCGGGTGAGCCTCTGAGCTTCGCCTGGGGCATGCGATCATCTCACTACAGCACAAACCACACCACGACATCATTCAGGTGCAGTGCTGCAGGCACGGACCGACAGCAAAAATTCTCCATTACACCAAATACGCCTTAATAAATGTACAACAATGAACCAGTGCAATATACCCCAGGTCCGCGCGCGCTCTAAGTTTCCCAGCGCAGATAGGGCCGCGTGTGAACGGGGAGTACCGGTTGCGAGAACCGGTGATACGCACAAGGACGGGTAGAGCAGTTTGGGTTGCGTAACGTTACATGCTTAGGCCGGTTTACTGACCTTGCTATCCCCGTTACACAGCGCCATGGATGCGTGATGTGGAGCGGACACCCTTGTCTTGCCGTGTTTCTGTTGTAAGCGTGTTCTCTTCCGTGTGATCGGTGACGGTGTCACCCACTCGCCTGCTGCTGGCCGCTTACTACTACAGCTCCGTATCTCTGCTCGTGGTGTGCGACTGCTGATAGGGAGGAGTTTGACGTTCGGAGTCAGAGAAAAGTTTCTGTTGGCTGGGGGCCTCCGGTGGGCACGGGGATCATAACGATTCGTTTAGTACTTTTGAAGAAAATATACCCAAACAAGTTAGGTCAAGATGATTTCAGATTCAGTCAAAACAGATATGACAAACAATAAAAGCATTTAATAGGTTACAGTTATTGCAAGTTGTGTTTGCAACAGATTTCTTAAATGATTTTTTTTACTAAATAACTGACCCTTGACATAATTAATCAGGGTAGGCAAAATCGTTTGAAAACTTTATTTAGTTAGTTTCTTCAAGATTTTTTTTTTCTTCAAAATATTTTCTTTGTGTTCCACAGAAGAAAAAAGGTTTTGAGTAAATGAAGACAGGATTTTCATTTGCGTGAACAATTCCTTTAACCAATGAAACAATCATAACTTAAGTTATTAAGTTATAACAGTTTCAGTAACCTGATTCTTAAATGTTTTGATTCATAAAAAGAACTGGTCCATTCGGGAACTGGATTACCCTGGTGCTGTATGGCTTGATTCACTAAAACTGACTCAGACAGAGTCAGAGTTTGTTCAGATTCTGTTTGCTGTAGCCTACGTGTTTCACACGGTAGATTTGGTCAATAGTCAGAAGTCCGAGTTCCATGAAAAATAGCTATTTATTCAAAACCTTATCCAAACTCGTCACAGAGGCAATAGAAGAAGTTTGTTACAGATTTGTATCCTTCTTGAAATCTTTTTTATTATTTATTTATTTTTTGTCCTCCAGTGGAATTAATAGGGTGTGTGTTTGAATAAAACATTTAGTCCTGAAAATAGTTCTGGTTTGCTTCATTTTTGATAACGCATAACAGGAGAGATTTACTACACTGTTTCAATCTGAAGTCAACTGCTATGCATTGTGAAATCGATGAACATGAAGTCTTGTGTTCACTGTAGCTTACATTTTCACACCCTCTCTGTTTAAATATGACGTTGACTTTGCACCTCTGTATAATATGACACCTAGGCTATTTGTTTGCCCTGAATGCTGCCCAAATTCAGAATTTAAGTATTTAAAGATTAATATGATAAGGCAATCATAGGCCTGTTTGAGTGCATTTATGTGGTCTTGTGTGACTTTGGCTGCTAATAGGAAAAATTGGATTTAGTTTACACTCACACGTCTGGTCACATGTCTTTATTCAACATTCTCAGTCACATGCATTTAAGCCTCTTTACTGATTCCACACGGCTCCACACACTACACATACAGTCATTCATTATCTCTGCAGAGGAGATGTCCTCTTTCACAGTGAAAGCATGGCTTATAAGAACATAAAGAGCAAAACAATACACTGCTTTGTACAGGATTGCATGGTTTTTAAAGAAAAACATTAATACAACAACTAAGTATATCATATTTATGAGCATTGCAAGTTACATTATGTCAATATGCATCATAGAAATAAGGTAAAAAGATATGTTTAGCATATACAACACATTTCTTTCTTTCAGTTTTTTCCTCTCTTTTTTCCCCTTTCAGTTATGGCTGCTGCTTCTAAGTACACACTGCATCTGTGGCCTTGTGTGAATGGGACAGCTATGTCAGGCCAGGGTCACATGTGTTTTAGTTTATGAGTTATGACTGTAGTTTGGTCTGGTGTTTAGAAAGTCATTACATTTTAATATGAGCCAGTAATATGTTTTGAGAAGCACCAGGAGAAAGACACATTTTTGCCTTTGCACACCACAGTGATAGGCTACCAATATATAATGACTATGACAATTTGACTTATTTCAGTATTGAAAATGTCTCCATATTCAGCTCATTATTCTACTGTTACACTATCTATCTATCTATCTATCTATCTATCTATCTATCTATCTATCTATCTATCTATCTATCTATCTATCTATCTATCTATCTATCTATCTATCTATCTATCTATCTATCTATCTGTCTGTCTGTCTGTCTGTCTGTCTGTCTGTCTATCTCTATTTCTATAAATATAATTACATTAAACAACATGTCAATAGTTTAGTTTAATAGCACTAATAATTCTTAATAACATTTTTATTATAATATATTGTTTAGCTTGTTTGTAGGCTATACTACTTTTTAATTGTTTGTACTGTTATTGTTTGTATTCAGCAAGGATGCATTCAATGTGATATTCATTTGGCAGATTTACTCTCTGTTTATCAAAGAATCCTGAACAAAAAATGTATTACGATTTCTGTATTGAGACACTGATAATAAGAACTGTTGTAATGAGTAATGGCTTTGCATCCCAGGAAAGTATATAACAGTCATTTAAATACTAATAATATATTTCAATAAATGCAGCAAAAGAGACTTTCCTAAAAAAATAAAAAAATAAAAAAATAATAATAAAATAACACACACACATACATATACACACATATATAATATATATATATATATATATATATATATATATATATATATATATATATATATATATATATATATATAGAGAGAGATAGAGAGAGAGAGAGAGAGAGAGAGAGAGAGAGAGAGAGAAAACCTGTCACGTGTCAGATATGTAAAATACATGCCGGCATAAACAGTGTGTAAATTTTAATGAAACCGGCGGAACTAAAAACAGACGCTGTAAGACACGTCAGCTGAAGCATTCGGACACATTTTACTGACGCACCGCTCCGGCTTCCTTCTCATTTCAGCAGTCAGGTGTACTTACTGCGCTTCTCTGCGCCTTGTAAACACTAGGTATATTATTCATTTGCGTGGATGTTTCGGTGTCAGTAAAGTGCTCCTCATCTGAAGTCAAGAAACAGTCAGTTTTTTTTCCGTCATTCATATAAGTTAACATTTTGTCCATTGATGTCTTGACATGTCATGTGGTATGTCATCATAGTGCAAGGTAACCATGAATCAGGAGATTTTCTGCTTCTACTCCATCTCATACTTGTGTGATTCTTTCGTTCTGTGTATGTTCGCTAATCAAAATGTTTTGCATGATAATGTCTCTGATGTGATGCCGTTTGTTTTGTATACTCAGCTTTACATGCCATAAGAATCAGAACTAGTATTTTTTCTTAATGCGTTTTTTTATGTATGTATAAGTTTTGCTAAGTGGTTTCATGTCAGAGAGCTTCTCTGGAGTGGAATACAAATTTTTCCCTAGTCTTTGTAGTCTTACAAAAAAAAAAAAAAAAAAAAAATTCTTTAAGCCTGTTATTTTTATCTTTTCCTGTAGTGTGCCAGTAGTTATCAGTTTACATTTCCTTTGCTAATATTTGTAAATGGAATGACATCAGAAAAAAAGAAACCATGGCAACGTCTCCGAGATGCTAGAAGAAGCCTACCTGCACATCTACAGTACTGTTATAAGTTTTAGGCACTTGTGTAAAAAGGCTGTAAAGTGAGGATTCTTTCAAAAATAATGTCATAGATTTAATCTATCAGTTAACTTCTATTAACTATTAACACCCTTTGCATGTTAAACCGCTTTTGTCCTTGGTACAGTACACTTCCCCATAGTTCTGCAGGTAGATTTCCTCAAGCAGCCTGGAGACATTGGTGTATATATATATATATATATATATATATATATATATATATATATATATATATATATATATATATATATATATATATATATATATATATTAGTAGTTTAGCTACTAAAATGGAAATAAAAATTAATGAAAGCTGTATATACATATTATAAAGAAAAAACACATTTACTAATGCTGAAATTTCAATTAAAAATTATTTATTGTGTGTGTGTGTGTGTATATGTCGTATGATCTCAGTTATACTAACTAATATTACACTGTTATTTTATTTATTTTATTTTTTTATATATAAATATACAGGTGTTTTGAGGACATATCTGGATTGATGCCCGGCAGGTTAAGATGGAATTGTCTAAATCTATCACACACAAGAACGGGAGGCAGAGGAAGCCTGTGCTGTCACACTCAGATATGGGTGAAAGGGAATCCATGCTAGAAGTGGAGGATGATGAGGTGGCACTTCTGCCAAACTCAGACCGGGCTGATGGACGAACGAAATCGAGTCACGGAATTAAAGGAGAACTTGGCAATGTGGCCCTTTTACTGTTTTTATATGTGCTTCAGGGCATTCCCTTAGGCTTGGCCGGGAGCATCCCTCTCATCATGCAGAGTAAGAATGTTAGCTACAGGGACCAGGCCTATTTTAGCTTTGTCTTTTGGCCCTTCAGTCTAAAGCTGTTCTGGGCTCCTCTGGTGGACTCGCTGTACCTGCAGCAGTTTGGCAGGAGGAAGTCGTGGCTGGTGCCCACTCAGTACCTGCTGGGTCTTTTTATGCTTTACCTGTCCGTCTCAGTTGACGCAATGCTTCAGACTGATGGACAGAGAGGGCCTGATGTGATCACTCTGACCGCAGTCTTCTTCGTGCTGGCTTTCCTCGCAGCCACGCAAGATATTGCGGTTGATGGCTGGGCTTTGACTATGCTGTCCAGGGAGAATGTGGGTTATGCTTCCACTTGTAACTCTGTGGGTCAGACGGCTGGATACTTCCTAGGAAACGTGTTGTTTCTGGCTCTGGAGTCTGCTGATTTCTGCAACAAGTATCTGAGGTTTGAGCCTCAGGAACGGGGCATTGTAACACTCTCAGGTATGTTTAACAATTGTTATATCTATTATATATAATGATTTATTTTTTTATTTTTTTTGAGAAATTATTTTTTATTCAGCAAGAATGCATTAAGTGATCAAACGTGAACGTAAAATCTCATTTCATTCATTGTTACAGAGCATTTCTTTTAAATAAGTGTTGTTCTTTTGATCTTTCTGTTCAGAAATGTATCCTCAAAATAGGATTCCAAAAAATATTAAGCAGCACAACAGGAATAAATTATTATTTTAATATATATATATTTTTAATAGAAATCTAATTCCAACTATTTTCACAATAATTTGCAGCTGTGGTGAGCATAAAAATTTATTTCAAAAACATAAAACATTTAAATATTTATATAAGTATATGCTGTGTTTATGTGTATGTATGTTCAATGTTTTTGAAAGAAACCTATTTTTTCTTCAAATATGCATACACTGCCATTCAGAAGTTTTGGATTGATGAGATTTTTAATGAAAAAAAAAAAAACAGAAAATAGAAAACAGAAAAAAACAGTAATATTGTGAAATATTATTCCAATTTAATATATAAGTTTTCTACTGTACTATACTTTAACATATTCTTTATTGCTGTGATGCAAAGTTGAATTTTCATCAGCCATTACTCCAGTCTCCTCCAGAAAGCATTCATATATGATGATTTGTCGTCAATGTTGAAAACAGTTGTGCTGCTCAATATTTTTTGCAACCTGTGAATAAAAAGAACAGCATTTATTTAAATTATAAATCTTTTGAAACAGTATACACTACCATTCAAAAGTTTGGGGTGAGGAAATTATTTTCTTTCTTTTTTCTTAAAAGTCTTAATAAGTTTATTCAGCTACGATGTGTTAAATTTATAAAACAAGTCATAGTAAAGACTTATATTGTTAGAAAAAAAATCTATTTTGAAGACTGTTTAAACTTTTTATTCATCAAGGAATCAAAAAAAATAAAAAAAATAAAAATTAAGCAGCACCCGTTAGAATAAAACAGCATATTGATCATAAATCAGAATGATTTCTGAAGGATCGTGTGGCACTGAAGACTGGAGTAATGGATGATGAAAATTCAACTTTGCATCACATGAATAAATGATATATTAAAGTATATCAAAATAGAAAACCAGCATTTTAAATCACAACCATATTTCACAATATCAATAATTTTCTATATATTTAATCAAATAAATGCAGCCTTGATGATCTCAAGGGAACTTAAAAAACAAAAATTAAAAATCTTACTGATCCCAAACTTTTGACTGGCAACATATACTTTTTTTCAGTATTAAATAGACCTAAATAAATGCAACCATGTGACTAGAGATGCAGGTTTACTGATACTTTGTACTTTGCTCTGTTCTGCTCTCTTTCAGATTTCTTGTTTTTCTGGGGGATTGTGTTCATGGTATCTACCACTCTGGTTGCTATCTTGAAAAAGGAAAACAACAAACAGCATCATACAAAGAAGAAGCCTAAAGAGGAGACACAGAGTGTTATGGAGACCTACAAACATTTGTTCTCCATTATTAAAATGCCCACTGTCTTTACCTTCTGTGTCCTTCTGCTGACTGCTAAGGTAATGTCACTTAGCCAAACCTTACTATAGTCATCATCTTCCAGTTTTAACTACTGTAAATTATAATAGTTATATGCAAATCAGTCTAATTCATTCCTCGTCCTCTCTACTTTCAGATTGGTTTCTCCGCAGCTGATGCCGTGACGGGGCTGAAGCTAGTGGAAGCTGGGGTTCCTAAAGAGCAGCTGGCTCTGTTGGCGGTTCCCATGGTCCCTCTGCAAATCTTGCTTCCTCTAGTTATTAGTAAATACACAGCTGGGCCACGTCCACTTGACATTTTCTACAAAGCTTTCCCATTCAGGTACAAACAAAATCAACACACATGCCCGGATTCTTGACTTTAAGAGCTGTGATGTACACAAGATTTGAAACAGCCACATGTGTAATTGTTTGAGGGAATGCATGCATTGGGTAGAGTGATAGGAAAGCTGTGGCTTGTGTTCCTCAAAGGCTGCTGATTGGTTTGGAGTATGCCCTGCTGGTCTGGTGGACCCCAAGTGTTCGGCAGGAGGAAGGCTTCCCCGTGTATTACTATGCTGTTGTGCTGCTCAGCTATGCAGTACATCAGGTTAGTTTATATGAACTTTGTCTGCAGTTTTATCAGTAACATTTTTGGTACATATACACTGTTGTTTAAAAGTTTGGGATCAGTGAGATTTTTAATGGAGTCTCTTATGCTCATCAAGGCTGCATTTATTTGATCAGAAAAAAAAAGATTGCAATTTCTAGTATTGGTTTCCTATTTGAATAAATATATTTTGTTTCTGTGACACAGAGCTGAATTGTCATCAGCCATTACTCCAGTCTTCAGTGTCACATGATCCTTCATAAATTATTCTAATATATTATTATCAGTGTTGAAATTTTTTATTTTTTGGAAACTGTGATACTTTTTATTTGATTCTTTGATGAATAAAAAGTAAAAAAGAAATCTAAATAGAAATCGTTTCTAACAATATAAGTCTTTACTACCACTTTTTATCCATTTAATATATACTTGCTAAATAAAAGTATTCATTTATTTAAAAAAAAAAAAGAAAGAAACTATTTACTGACCCCAAACCTTTAAATAGTAGTGTATATTGTAACACAAAATTTCTATTTTAAATAAACACTTTCTTTTTAACTTTTTATTCATCAAAGAATCCTGAAAAAAAGTATCACAGGTCCCAAAAAAATATTAAGCAGCAACATTTTCAATATTGGTTTTAAATCAGCATATTAGAATGATTTCTGAAGAATCATGTGACACTGAAGACTGGAGTAATGATGCTGAAAATTCAGCTTTGCTTCAGAGGAATACATTATATTTTAAAGTATATTAAAATAGAAAACTGTTGTTTTAAATTGCAATAATATTTCACCAAAAAAAAAAATTCTGTATTTTTGATCAAATAAAAAAAAAACTTCTTAAAAAAAACAGTAAAAATCTTACTAATCCCAAACTTTTGAAAAGCACTGTATATATTTGTGTTTTTGTATTTAGTAATATATTTCTGTATTATTGATTTGCATTGATTAGTCACTAAATCTTTATTTATTTATTTGCACGTATGCATATATACATGCACGCATACAATGCTATATTACTAGGGCTGTCAGTCGATTCAATTTTTTTAATGTAATTAATTAAATTGTGTCGATTTAATTAATATAATTAATCGCAAATTACATTTGGCTGTAAAAATACCCCCCAAAAGATTATTTAAAGCTATTTTTGTGTTAAATGAGAAAGTATTAAGTAGACATCACAAATAGTAGCTTTAGAATATTTAATTTAATTTAACATCAAATTTATTACACACAAACGTTTAGGCTACAACGGCGTTACATAAATGGAACATAAAAGAAGATAACTTGAGAAACATCTCAGTGTTTTTTTTTTTCTTTCCTCATTTATTAATTTATTTATTTACAAATGAAATACAACAATACTCTAAATAAGAAACTAAAACTGCCAGTAGGTGGCGGTAAATGTCTTTATGAGTCATGTATTCATTCATTCATTCGATTTGTTCAAACGGCTGATTCATTCTTTAATGAAGTAAACTGCTCTCTTTATGAATGGGCCCTTGAATCAGTGGTTAACACGATTCGTTCAAAACGCGGATTCATTCAGAATCTCCGCTGTGTTGCTCGGAGACACGCAACAATTGTGCAACAATAATGTAAGATGACGTACAGGTCATAACATGCAATTTAATTGATTTTTATATATATATATATAATAATAATGAGAATTAATTGATCAACAATTATTTAGGTTTGTGTACTTGTGTATTCACTGTGGAATGTCTTTCTCCACTAGGTGGCGCTATACAGCATGTATGTTGCCTGCATGGCCTTTCACGCCAAGGTCAGTGACCCTGTGATAGGGGGCACCTACATGACCCTTCTGAACACTGTGACTAATCTAGGAGGGAACTGGCCCTCTACTCTAGCTCTATGGCTGGTAGACCCTCTCACCTTTAAAGAGTGCCAAGGAGCCCCAGGACAGATGTGCGGCTCGGCTGAAGAAGCAGGGGTAAGTGTTTAATTGAGTCACATTTCCAGGCATTTGCTAATTGGTGACGTTTAACTATGTCTATAATTTTAACCTGTTCTTTTATCGTCTTCAGCTCTGTGTCAGAGAGGGCGGCACGTGTGTGACAGCGTTGGACGGTTACTACGTTGAGTCTGTGGTGTGTGTTCTGATCGGTCTCTGCTGGTGGATCTTCTTCGGGAAAAAAATGAAGCGGTTACAGGAAGAGAGCCCCTCTGCGTGGCATTGCAGGGTTGCCAAATAGCATCTCTACTGGACTCTGTCTCTTGTTGTAAAGTTACATCATGCCTTGCCCTCTCTTTACTTCTCTGAGTAACTATTTCTTTTTGTCATCCTACAGCAGGCTTGTAGACAGGCTTAAACACTTTGAGGACAGAAATAGTCAAATATACTGTACTATTAAGTTCTTAGCATATCTGTTCCATTATCCCCAAGAACCAGAGATTCATGCCAAATTGAAATCTGTACATCTAAAGATGGCACTAGCTTGCGTGTGAAGTACATGATACACAGTAATGGCATGACATTCACTGCTCAGATGCCTATTTAATCAAGCATTTGTCTTAGAAATACTTGAGTTCTTGTGCCTTGTGCTTTTCTGTTTCTAATATCATACAAGGTTCTCCCAAAAAGACTGGGTCTTCTGATATATTATACATGACATATGTATGATGAAGTTGTTGCTCCAAAATTCACATTTTCAGCTTTTATGCTTTTTCTGCAGAAATACTTGATTCTATTTGAGCTCTTCAGGTGGAATGTAAATATTTATACAATATAGTGAATGAAACTGGTTGTAGTCCTATTGAAATTGGTTATAGAGGTGAAATGGTTTTATTATGTTGTTTTCTATTATGTTCACTGTTGGTTTCTATTATGTATATAAATCACTGTTACCTTAAATGACCTAGGTATCAATATAAAAAGCAGGTGAAGAAATTGAACTATACCTTCTGAAAGGCCAGGAAAAAATAATATCGACAAAGATTATATTTATTACTACCCCCCCCCCCCCCCTGCTTTTTCTTTGTATTTTTATGGGCAGTGATTTTAATGAAGTTTGAATGTGTGTGACTGAACGTACTATTCGTGAAACCAGCTTTGGCTTTTAAGACAACTAATTTTGTTAGCACTAAATCCATGTCAACAAAGTTAATCATTAGAATTTCTGTAAATGATTTAGACTAGTGGAGAGGAAAGCCTAGAATTTACAACTGTAACATTTGTTATTATTTGACTGGGATATTTATGCAACCATCAGCACTTTTACTAAAAGTAGATTTTCACTGATGACTAGGGGAAATTTAAAGAGATTGTTCACCCAGAACTGAGAGTTCTGTCATTTAGGCACAATTTAAATAATGTTGGTTACCAAACAGTTCCCCCGCCCCCCCTACTATGGAAGTCAAGTCAGCTGTTTGTTTCTTAACATTCTTCAGAATATCTTCTTTTGTGTTCAGCAGAAGAAAGAAACTCATACAGGTTTAAAACATCTTGAGGTTCAGTAAATGATAACAGAATTTTCATTTTTGCGTGAATTATCACTTTAAGGACTGACTTGCTCGGTCTCTATTCACTTTTATGTTTACATCATCTTTTTCTATGAAAGTGAATGATGATTGAGGCTATCATTCTGACAAATCTTCTTTTGTGTTCCATGGGGTGAAAAAAAAGCCAAATGAGTTTGAAAGAACATGGACGGAATGGCAGAATTTTCTTTTTTGTAAACTATTCCTGTTAAATACTGTACTGTATGGCTAAATATTTTACCTGCTGTAAAATTTTCCTCATGCAAATTTCTTTATATTTGTACTCTTCATTAAGCGTTCACCTTAATTTGTGTCATGTAATGGGGAGAGAAGTTTGAGGAGGGTACAGCTGCAGTGTGACTTTGATCTTTGTAAATACCTGTAAACTGTTCCAAGGAACGTTTTTATCAACATTCCCAAACTCTATGTAAAAAAAAAAAAATGCATATCTTGTATACAAATAAATGAAAGGAAATCTGGTCCATTTGTGTTAACGCTTTCCCTTATTAAGTTTGCACATGTAAAACTGAAAACGCGTTTCACTTTTGGCCTTAATCGCTACCCTTAAACAGTGGGCGTGACTTCATTTTGTAGTTCTTTCTCTGTAAACAACATGCCGCCTGCAGGTTCGGATCCTTCAGATGTGAACGAGGAGAACAAGCCCTCTAAAAATGTCATTGCACATATATCACAGTTTGCTGACGATAACTTAACGTTTGTCCGGGTAAGTAACAAGATTTGAACAATGCGTGTCATTTCATTTTAATGATGTAGAAAAATGACAGCTCCCTGTATTGAGATATTGAGTTTGTGAACTACGAATTATATGCCAGTTGCCTATGCGAGACGCAATAAATGTTATATTGTGCTATGTTGATATTTGCATATTTTAATATGCTCCCCAACAGAACATCAGCACATGTCTTGGTCTCGTGGGTCTTCTCATCATAGCGAGGAGCATTAGACTGGTAAATGCAACACACACGCTTTTGTTTCTCTTTAAGTTTGAGGAAAGTGTTAATGCTGTCGTTTTTATATTGGGGCGTGGCTACCAGTTTAACAATGTTTTGTTTAGCGCTATTATTACCACCCGTTCAGTAAGTCGATTTGACTTATTACTGAAGTGAACGGGTGGTAATAATAGCTCCAAACAAAAACATTGTTAGCCACGCCCCAAACTCACACCATTGGTTGAGGTGGCAGAATGTTTTACCAATTGGCTAACACATGCTGCACGCTGTTGCCAATTTAGCAATTTTGTTCCTAGATTTAGCAACTTTTCAGACTACCCTAGCAACTTTTTATTCAAAAAGCAACTAGCAACATATTTATTTATTTTTTATTTGGCAACTTTTAGCAACTGTGATTCATTTTATTAAAAGGCCCACATTTTTATTTTCTCTAAATTACACAAAAAAGAGGAAATCAAAGGTGTCTAGCCTTACACATATCCCCTTAAATTAAGTTGCTAGTTGAAATTGTTCAATAATAATTGTTAAGTATTTAATCATTTATGATAACACCTTGTTATTAGTTTGTACCTGCACTTGTTGATCAGTTTAAAAATATTGTAGAAAAATGGAAAACCTGTGAAAAAATCTATAAAAAAATGCTTCACATTATCACAGTACATTGTGCCCTATTTTACAGTAAAATTTTACTTATAATATTTTACTTAAAAATATTGTGCAGAATGTGTAGTTTTTACTAGTTAATAATCACATCCAAAATAAAAAAAAAGTTTACGTAATGTGTGTACTGTGTGTGTATATATATACCCGAACACATACAATATATATTTTGAAAATATTTATGTGTATATTTATATTACAGATAAATATATTTAATATATAAATATAAAAATATATTAAATATATATTTATATTTATAAACAACATATTTTTCTTAAATATATACATGTATGTGTGTGTATTTATATATAAAATAAATATACACATATTATGTAAACAAAAACTTTTATTTTGTATGCAATTGATCGTTTGACAGCAATAGTTGTATTAAAAAACATATATTTATATGTTAATGTTATATTTATATTTTAGTTTTACTTACAAATTTAAATTAACATTTCAAATCATATTCATAATCATATTTTTTGCTGAGATTTGAGTGAGCTGATTGTATATTCTATGCAGTCTAGAGTTGTGATTACATGATGCATTTGTGCAATGGCATCACAATGTCATTTAGCAACTTTTAGCAACAGTTTGTACTGCCTTTAGCAAATTCCCCTGAAAATTAGTTGCCAACATTGCACACGCAGGCCGCGGCATATTACTGTATTTTTCCTGCTGTTGGCCGAGCATAGGGCTGTCACAGACACTAGTTTTATATCTCATGAAAACTATAGGTATCTGTCAGGTAATTGTGACATGTTATGCCTGATATTTTAATGGGAAAACATGCTTTCTTCCAGCATGACGATGAAGTTATGGCATTCACCAGCAGAGGCTCCTGCTGCCCTGGAACTATGTAAATGTTTTTGTCTTAATCATATTTTCCTGTCTTTGTTTTGCAGATTACAAAATTTGGCTCTGCAGCTGATATTCCAGCACGATTCATTGAGAGAAACATCAGTATCAGAGGAAGACTAAGAAATATTACCGAAAAAGGGCTCGAAGTGGAACACATTCCAATTTATGTCCCTTTGCTCAGTCGCCTAGTTACTAAACGTAAGGAACCACTTGACCCCCTTTTGCAGTCCTTCAGGAAGACCCCCTCACACACTTTAATTAAATGTCCTTTCAGCTGGCCTGCACATTTATTTCACAGATGTCACAGGGACCCCTGTGCTCATCTCAACAGCTGGTCTCAATGATGACTCTTTTCTTAGAAACAATTTTTTCGGTTTTCATAATTGTGTATCTCCTGCTGTGTCAGTAAGTGTAGAGAAGTTTTTTTTTCCTGCTTAAAAAAAGTGACTTTGCCTTTGAACTTGGATTCGCTTTTTGGTCTTTTAACTTTAGTCAATGAAGCACATTTGATTTTTCTTTCTCTTGTCGTCCGATTGTTACACTCCAAACCCTGCGAAACCTCACATTGTTATTCAGAGCTAACTATCAAATTGCCACTGAGTAGTTATCATTTGCACATCTACAAGATGCCGTTTGAGTATTTTCAAATGAATCTCTGTAAATCAGTTAGTGGAAAGAGGCAGTCAGAGTAATTCTATTATGGACCCGCCATGTCTTCAAAATGAGTTTAGATGTGATCTAAATGTGCGATACCAGTCACATACCAACTCCCTGAAGGATAGCTAAGACGATTATATCTGTCAGTGTCACTGTTATTCACAGATGGCCTTGTTAAGCTTGTACCATATGGACGTATCTAGCTTTCTCCAGTACACCACAGAGACTTATACTCATCAGGATAGCATGACCTTATTGGTCTCGTTCACATAATGGTCCTCCCAGACCACAGAAAATGATCCTTTCTTTAAATCCTTCAGATGTCTTGCTGCTTTAAACTGGCTCCCTAAACTGTTTTCCCATCGGTAAAGCTCTTTGAAATAGAGTCTTGTTGATCTAGCGTTTTAAAGGGTTGTTGGCTAGAGATGACAACTCACACTGGCTTCTGCAGGTCAGCCCGTGACCCTTCTGGATGTGCGTCTGGCTGGAGTGGAGCTGACCGCAGAAGGGCAGGACTGGATTGGTCAACAGCTGAAGCCAGCTGAGACGGTGTGGCTCCGACTGATCGCTCGACAGAGCGAGACCCTCCACTGCCTAGTGTCGGTTAACAGGGTAGGTGCGATATATCAGATTAGCACAGGGTCAGATGCCACCATGAAAGTTGTTTGCTTGACAAATGAGGGGCTTTGATAGGAAAAAAGACACTTTAGAGCAGTGTTTTTCAGCCTTTTTGGCTGCAAGACCCAATTTTCCACAACAGTATTATGTTTGTGATTTACTGGATAAGGATTATTTATTTACTTGCTTACTTGCTTAATTACTTACTCATACTCAAACATTTTACCTTATTATTTTAGAGGTAGGCATAACTTATAAAGAAGTATATTTATTATAAAAATGGCCACAGAGTTATGATATTGTATTAATTTGTATGACATTTCCAGATGTAAAAATGTTACATTTGTAAAACTCCTGCATATCCACACACACACACACACACACACACACACACACACATATATATATATATATATATATAAAGAATTTTTTTTCTTTTTTTTAAGGAAGTCTGGGCTCTTTAAAGACAAAAAAAGTTGGGATCCAGTTGAAGGAAGGAGTTGCAATAAGAAATATCTTGATTTGTTTAGTCTGTATTTAATGCTTTTTTCCCCTCCTTATTTTAAATAATTTTGAGTTTTGAGGCCCCCTTGTGAGTCCCGGCCCCGTGGTTAAGAGCCACCACTTTAGATCTAATATCATACAAGTTAACACAGAACACAGTCATAGAAAGCTGGAAATATCAGTGGATTTCAAATGTGTTGTTTCTAAGCCTAGAAAAGTATTAATTATAGTGAATATTTCTACTTGGTTCTACACCCTCCCCCAAACACACACATCCTTTTTTAGAAATTGCTCTTTGTATTTCTATATGCAGTCTCTATACAATGATTTTTAAAACACAGTAATCACAAACAACTGGAAAAATTAATAAAAAGTCTGAAAGAATAAATTCTAAATCTAAATGATTAAATGTATAATAAATATTATAATTTTGTATAAGTCACATTTTGCTTAAAATCCTTTAAATCTATTGATTTTCTTTCTAGGGCTCACTCTTTAACACCTGTATGAATGAGGAACTTTTGAGGCTTGGTTTGGCTAGGACTTCTCCTTTTGTGGGTCTGGACTCTCACTCTCGGATCTACTGGCGTCTCTATAAGCGCTTTCTGAGGGCCGAGAGCAGAGCAGAGAAAAAAGGCAAAGGCCTGTGGAAGGAAGAGAGTCGCTGGGAGAGAGCTGCTAATGTCTTGAGGAACAATATGCCCTTCATCTCAGTTAAAAAACTTTTCAAATGGATGTCAGGGGCTAAAGAGAAGTGAAATATTCAAAAAACAAGGTTGGTTATTCATTGTGCAGAGTTGTTTTGTTTGAAGTATTTATTCTAAATGTGCTATATTACTGATCTCAGACCTGATAAGCAGCAATAAAACTTGAAATGATTGAAATTTCCATGTGTTTTTATACTTATTGCTTTGACGTGTCTTATCACACATGTCCTTATTTACCCAACATGAAGACAGACATTCTTAACACGTTGCAGTTTTGTGTAATCCATCACATTATTCATGCTGTCCCACACCTGTAGCATTGGACACCATCGTCATATTCCTGACAACTGGAAAGCCTTTGTACTCTTCCCTCCTCCCATAAATCCTTATCCCACAGACCTCTCAGGGGAGTGCTTTGTCACAATGACATGGTAGTGGGGGTCTACCGATGCCCCATGGAGACAATGAGGAGGAGGGATCCCCATTACTATAGAAACATCACACTCAGAAGACAAAGTGCATCGGGGGTGCCACCTTCTCAGGGTCCCAAAGGCCTTAGTCCTTTGGAGATGGGAAAAAGAGTCTAGAAGAAGGAAAAAGGTGCTTGAATGGAAGAAAAATGATCTAAAATAAAAGATTTATTTAAAAGACAATTAATATTCAGAAATATTAGCAGAAGACAGTTGTAAAGCTGAATTCACTGACAGTGACTAAAGAAACATTTGAAATGTAAACAAGATTTTGTGAAAGTGAAAATGTCAGTGTTGCATGTACCAACTACAAAAATCTAATGTCTCAACACAATAGAAGTCATTCTGGTTTATTGTCTCAAAATTATACCTGGTGGGTACATTTTCTGAAAAACAACAACACTTAACTAACATCTAATGGCCCTCCCAGTGGTTTGCTCAACAGTGAGAGCACAGGTCCTCTGATAGGGGTTTTGTTTTCGCCTCAGTTCTCAATGGCAATAGTCTATCTACTCTAATGGGCAGAAGGGGGAGGGAATGAACGGGGAAGTTGCCTGCCCCCTCCTTTCAGCCTTTGTTGTGCAAATGTCCCTTGCGACTACGGCAGAGATGCTGGACTCTTATTGGACAGACGGTTTGAATTGTAAAGGTGCATTGGGTATGAGACTAGCAGACTTTGAACCCAGACTCAATACATGGGCGGTTACACAGAAAGACCTGTGGAAACTGTGGAAGGAGTTTGAGATATAAAATATGCCCTATATGTTTTCATGCAGGAGAGGGAACAGAATTCCTCTCTTCTTAATTGTATCAAATTCTAAGCTTGGAATTTGAAGCTCCTCAACTCTCACATTTTAGGTTTTGTGATAGCACACTGAAATGCAAATGTATTTAAAAATATTACATCTATGAATAGAATAGTAAGTACATTTCACATTTTATGTTTTATGTCATAGTTTATATTATTATTCAGTTTGGCCAAAAATATAGCCAATGTTTTCTAACAAGCAAGGAGTTTTATTTTATTGTTATACTACTTTATTTTATCCTGTTTATTTTTCAATAATACCTAATATAAGGATTCATTTATAGAAATAACTTTCGATCACACTTTATTTTATGGTCCAATTCTTGCTATTAACAAACCATTAACAATGACTTTTGCTTCAACAAACTCCTAATTTGCTGCTAATTAATAGTTATTAAAGGAAAGTGTTAAGTTTAGGTATTGGGTAGGATTAGGAATGTAGAATATGGTATTTATAAGTACTAATAAACAGCCAATATGTTATTAAATGCATGCCAATAAGAAACTAGTTAATAGTGAGAATCTGTCCCTATACATTGTTTGAAATAAATAAATAAATAAAGTACACGTGTAAGTTCTCAGTGTTTGAGTTTTGTTGAAACATGCCTTTAAAATGCTGCCGGAACGGATTAATATTCCTGGCAAACTGAACCGACAATACCGTATTAATTGTCGCGTGATGATATTTCTTGGTCCTGCTTATAGTCGCGCATTGTCAGTCCGTTCCTAAAAGTCCGCACCTGTTTTTGCGGCTGCTCCCCTCGGCTCCGGTCAGTCACCAGTCCGGAGCTTTTGAATGAGAGCGGAGACTTACAGTTAAACTGTACATGGGAAGGAGAACCCTGGAGACGCGTGTGTAGAGGAAAATAAGTACACAATGTTTCCATGAAAAGAGTCAAGGCTGACTTTGTTACCAAAGCGGAATTATAAGCAAACTCTTGAGTGAGAGAAACTGAAGTAAGTGATTTGTCTCCATTGTTTGTTGAGAGCAGGTGCACGTTTGAACGGCATCCAGGCGAAGTTTCACTTTTTTCTCTTTTATCTCCTTTCTCTAAGAGACACTCTTATGAACTGTCTCTATTATAAAGTGTCAGTGAACGATTATATATATATATATATATATATATATATATATATATATATATATATATATATATAGACCTTTGTTGTGCAATGTTAAAAACCCTAGGAATACCTTTTTAAACAGTGGATTTAGGCTTATTGTTAACTTATATAGTCTTCTTGGTGTACAGTTTGGCAGATGGTTGAATTGAAATGACATTATAAATGCATTACTTATCCAGAGGGTGGCATAAAAAAAAAGCAAAAGCTCAGGTGGTCTTCAGGTCCAGTGGAGGGGATTTACAGTATCCAGGGGGCATTTGTTCAAATCCCCACTCATGTGCAGAGGTGACTGCTCTGTGTTATATGTAATGTTCAGAGGGTAAGTCTGTCAAAACATGTTCAAACACTTGTTGACAGAACGTTCTGACTTTGCAGGCTGGTAGATTTATCTGGGTGTGTGCTGTTCTCTGAAGCCTCAACAATCACTGTTGCTCATGTTCAACATTTCCCCAAATCCACATATTATTTACAGACTTTAACCAGATAAATATGGACCTAGAATTATTGTGTGCTGTCTTTGTCTCTAAATCTGCCAAAATGGAGCTCAATAAAAAAGATGACACTCTTGAGGTTCAACCCATAACTGATTAATCTCTTTGAAATCACTTTTGAAAAAAAAAATATTATTATAAATTGATACACTGATGTTATTTTAGCTGAGTGATTAAGTGACCTGTATTTACACAAGACACCCTATATAGAGCATCACATTATAGTGAAATAAATGTCAGACACATACTTGAGAAAAGGTTAGGTTTTGCAACCGAGACAATCTTGTTTTTGTCACTGCAAAGAGCTTCTATTCAAAGTGGATGCATATTTCTGTGTATTGGAACGTGTGGGGTAAAATGACTCCAGTGTTTTCCAAGCACAGCGTATCATTTTACTCCCCTGCTCGGGTGTAGTGTGGGGCGGCAAACAAGCTTCTGTGTGGAAGCGGAGACCAGATTAATTATTCAGCTTTTATTCTCTGAGAACAGAAGACAAGACATGTTAACTGTATTCTTTGTGTTCTCAGTGTGGCTTCAGTGAAGTCAGTCCTCGGCGGCACTGAAACAGATCCCAGTGTCTGTCACTAGTTCTGGTTCATAGTAAATGTGCCTGCCTCTACTGTATCAGTCCAAGCCAAGAATGTTTCAGCCTTTTAGTGCATTCATTCAGTTCACTTTAAACTTTAAAAACTTTTTTGCTTCCTAGTTTTTCTTGAAGTTGATCTGTTTGTCACTTGAGTGTTTAATTTTCAGCCTAGCAGATCAGTCAGAATTCTGTCAGGGCCACTTTAATGCAGGCACTTCCTAGTGGCCATCATTAAGGTGCTTTTGTTCAGGGTTTGAGTAACCATAAGTAATTACAAGATTCTGAGATGTTCATGCAGAACTTGCATTATACAACTTAAGAGAACTCCGACTTGTACCACCTGACCATCGCAAGGTCATACTGAAAACTCAAAATGGCAGGGACATTTTATCATGATTAATATACTTTTTGGAAATGGACATTTCTTTCAGACTTAAAAGGTACAGATTTGCAGATAATGAATTTCTTTCTTTCTCTCTCTCTCTCTCTCTCTATCAATATAAACTCTGGTCCCTCAACTATGTATACCCTTTTTTTTCTAATAGCGATGCATGTTGTAAGTAACCTGTGTCTTGTTCTCCAAAAGTTTGGTAATCATTCATAACAAAGCTCTCTATTCTAAGTAACTTATAACTAACTTGTTTTTAAAGAGTGATTATAACCTTCTAGGAGACCTGTTATACATTTAACATTTTGAAAATTCAATGCATAATAGCTGGGGTAGTGGGAGGAAAGGGGGAGGGGTTCCATGGGGGGAGCAAGTGGGCACTGAAAACAAAAGCTTGAAGAGATCTATAGCAAATATTGTGATGCTCTCGGAGATGACAGATTCTGGGAATAAAATAACAGCATTTTCTGTTAGAAATATGTTTGTGAGTGAGACAGACTTTTAGGTACAGATGATAATGCAGAAACATGAGTCAGCAGTTTAGCTGGATTGATATTTATTCTTCTTGACAGAGAGAGTGAGAGAGGCCGTCCACTTTTCTGCAGGATATGGGAGGGCTCTAAAGAGGGGTCTCCTAGGGGGAAAGTGTCCTGCTTTACAGTCAGAGGGGGTGTGGGGTCACGGGGTTAGGCTCTACCCCCACAGTTAAATCTATTTTAAGTGCAGTCACCCCAATCCCCTGTGCTCAAACTCTCTCATACACACTGATTTATTAATGACCTTTCTTGAAAGCTTGAATACATGTTTTAATTATTTGAACATCATATTTCAGATTTCTCATAATTCTAACTTTATATCTTACTAGTTGACTTTTTATTCACCAATTCTGATTTTATCTTGCAATTGCAACTTTGTTTATGAAAATTGTGATGATAAGTGAGAATTTGTCCCTATACTAAAGTGTGTTTTGATATATATATATATATATATATATATATATATATATATATATATATATATATATATATATATATATATATAACACTTTAGTATAGCAGTTCTCATAGTTGCTTATTAGTATGTCTATTATTAACACAATTGACTGTTTATTAGTACTTATAAAGCACATATTCTGCATTTCCATATTCTACATCCCTAATCCTTCCCAACCTACTACTTTAAATCTTAACTTACTATTAATAAGTAGCAAATTATAAGTTTATTGAGGCAAAGGTTATAGTTAATGGTTTGTAAATAATGAGAATTGTACCTTAAAATATCGATACCATAATGATGACTATATATTTGAGAGTTTTTATTTTTATTATTTTTTTTTTTTACTTTATATTTAACTCTTAATTCCCTTTATTTTTGAGGCAGAAATTGTCTCCAATAAATTACTATGTAAATATTTACCTATAGTTAAAAATGTATTTAAAATTGCAGTAATGGTTGTTCATCACCTATCATCACCATTAATTTTGTGTTATTGTCTGGCTAACCAATGTAGCTAAAACCTGGTAGCATTTTCAGCAATGCAGGGTTGTATGAATATTAAGTGAAGTCAGTACTAAGGAGTTGTATGGGTCAAAATGATAAATTTTTCTTTTATGCCAAAATCATCAATATATTAAGTAAAGATCATGTTCCATGCAGATATTTTGTAAATTTCATACCATAAATATATCAAAACTTAATTTTTGACTAGTAATAATGCATTGCTAAGAACTTCATTCGGACAACTTTAAAGGCAGTTTTCTCAATATTTAGATTTTTTTGCACCCTCAGATTCCAGATTTTCAAGTAGTTGTATCTCAGCCAAATATTGTCTCATCCTAACAAACCAAAAACAAATGAAAACTTATTTATTTATTCATGTGTTGACCCTTATGACTGGATTTGTGGTCCAGGGTCACAAATAAAATACTGGTGAGATGACAGTTTGTTGTTTTCTGGGTATAAGCTAAATTATCATTTGTATTTGAAAGTTTATTTAAGGTTGATATGTTACCCCAGATATGAGAACCGTTTACCTTTAATCATGCAAATGTTGTTGTCAGGTTATATACACTTATACCACTCACACACTACACAATTCACAATGACAATAACTGTGCTTGAATTATCAAAGACACAATCTAAGAGAAATACTGATGCATCGCAGATACTAAATATCTAGACCTGTCTGCGATCCAGGTCCTGTACAGTGAAATGTGTTTTAAATGATGAGCAATGACAGACTGTTGTGTAGTGTGAAAGAACAGCAATCTGATGACTTTAAAAGTTGCGTAACATGCAGCCAAGTGTTTTAAAATTCAATTTAGGAGAGATAAATATCATTAATTGTGCCTAATTTCTTACTTGAGAAGATAAATGCACAACTGAAGACTAAAGGGGTATTTACAGTAAGTGTTTACACTGAAAAACCAACTTGAAGTCATTTGATGTTGATAAGGGCTTACAATTGGAGGTGACATCAGTGACAGAGACTGATATTAATACTACAAAGTTTTGCATATTAAATTTAGGCAAATGTGCCTACCAATGAGATCTACCCCCAGATATGGTTAATGCAACTGAATAGAAAATGCCAACAACACAGCAAGTTGCCAAACATCCAGCTATTTAATTGTCAGTGTGAATGCGCCTAAAACCTTTAGTGATTTGTATTGATTTTCTACACAGAAATATGACCACTGTCCACCAAACTCCCCCTCAATGAGCCTTGTTACTGAAATGAGTCCATCCTTGATTTGCTTTTGCAACAGAAGCTAGAGACGCAGGCCTTACATAATCCAAGAAGGTTATTTTTTTCCACTTCCTAATAATGGGACGCCACCGAACCAGATTGTGTTCCTCAGGGGCAGATGGGACTTTCTTATGACAGTACAAACAGCATGGTTTATTGAAAAGCCAAGCGCTCACATTACCACACTCTGACACTATAATCATTCTCAATTTGCTCCCTCTGTGTGGATAATGCCTGCTGAAAGGGGCTGCTAGCCTCTTATCCCATAGCTAATGTGCCTCATAGTCACAGGAATAAATTTCTCAAGCACATGTGACAGCTTTTGATTACCCTCACATTTATATTTCTGCTATTCTGACAGGAAGCGACAAATCACAAGATGAGAGAAACCAGATGAGCTGAATGGAGTGAGAGGTTTGAAACAGGTCTCCAGGGTCATATGGATCGCATTTACAGCATGTTTTGATCCGCCTTTTTGTCAATTTGTCTAGAATCTTGGCAGTGTGGTTCACATACACATCAGAGATGCTCTGAATATGACATTGTCCCTGATTTTGACCTTTCTCTTTGAAATACCTCCCATGGAGTCTCTTCTTGAACCGTCTGTACAGTATTGTAAGTTTTAAAGTAACAGTTTTTCATTTGCATCTCTGTTACTGTTCTGTTAGGTTTTTTTCTCCAGCAGCACCTGTTGCGTGTCTGTCTGCTGGTGATTTATGGGAACATCCTGAGGGAGAAAGTTCCGGAAAAAGCAAGACCCCTGTCGGCTCCTGCTTTAGTGTCTGATTTCAGCTTGTTTCAGGAAATTAGTGCAGACTGAGGCCAAAGGGTCAAACGCATAGACTTTGTGGGGGGCTCTGGTTAGAGTGAATAGTTTCTGTTACGATCCGACTCCACATGCTCTTCATTCCACCAGTTATGGGTAGCAAAGTTTTTATCTATGGAAGTGTCACAAGTTTTAGAATGTAAGATTTTTTTTATTTTTTTGAATGTTTTTAAAAGAAGTCTCTTCTGCTTGCTTTAGAAAATAATGTAATATTCTGATTTGCTTCTCTAGAAACATTTATCATTATTATTATTATCAGTGTTTCAAAAGAAATTAAAGAAATTAATGCTTTATAATGCCTTTATTCAGCAAAGATGCATTCAATTAAGACTTTATGATGTAATGTAATGCAATGTAATACACACACACACACACGTACAGACATTGTTAGAATGCTCGTATGTACTGTGTATAGTGTGGATTATTTCTTTTTTTCTAAAGTTTGGCTATTTTTTTACATTTCCTCTCCTATTTTTTTCACATTTTAAAAATGTTTTATATATAGCCTAATATAATATAATATAATATAATATAATATAATATAATTTAATATAATATAATATAATACAACATAATATAATATAATATAATATAATATAATATAATATAATATAATATAATATAATATAATATAATATAATATAATATAATATAATATAATATAATAAATGAATTAATTTAATTATTTTATTTATTTGTTTGTTTGTTTGTAGGATAGTTGAGAAGAACTGATAGGACCGTATAAGGAGAGATGTGGGAACCCAGATCCCCAAAGGCAAACAGTTTAGCTTTGGCTAAATTGCATCTTATTTAATCCAAAGCAATATTTTTATTTTATTTTATTTTTTATGGGAAGCTAGGATTTCCATTCAGTCGTATAGCGATTGTATTGAGCATTACCGTTTCTCACTTTATTTTATTTTTATTTTATTTTATTTTATTTTTACTTTTTTAAGAGTGATCTTCTCCCCCTTAAAAATGTATCTGTTTTAATGCTGAAGACCACCTGTGGACAGAATAATTATATTTCCTAGGTGAGAAGTTCCTCACTGTTTTGCAAGTAACTAAAAATCTTAACAAATCATTTCACACCTATGTATTCTGCATTTATAATGGCCATGGATGTGTAATAAACTCTCTCAGGGCACCTTCAGCCCTCAGTCCCTTTCTACCCAACACACATACACACTCCTTTTCATTCCCTGCTTATTTGTCCCTCTCATCTCTTTCTCCACAATCTCTTTTGTAATCCCATCAGTACACTCAGTGTTGTAACTGTAGGTCTGCACCTGTCATTTCCAATCAGAGCGCTTTGTGCCTGACGAGATGTGAGACTGAACACCAACGTCTAGCTGTCACGGCACATGGGTCAAAACCTTTATCAGTTGAATATGTCTTCATACAAGCAAAATGCATATTTTAATTTATTGCTGGATGCTGTTTGATAAGCTATACTGTATATTTAACAACATAAATGAAACATCTTTTTTTTTTTCTCCGTTACAGATATTCCGCTCTCCATCCTTCCTGGATCCCATCATGAGCTACAGGAAGATGGACAAGTATGGAAGCCCACAGTATTGCCGCCATTTTCTGGCTGACAACAGTATCTTCCATGGTAGGTTTATGTCTGTATGATGGATATATCGTAATGTGCCGTTGTTATACAGAACAATACGAGAACTGAGAATTTTGCACTTCTCCAAATCTCAGGAAATGTGAAGAGTGGTTTTTGATTACTTGACCATCAGATGCATTTGGGACTGGTATACACAAGGTGGTGCTGTAACTCACATCATGATGATAATAAAGCGCTGGTGCTGGATTGTTTGGGGATTGCCATCTTCGGTACTGAAAGGAAAGAAAATCAGTCCTTCTTGACTTGATGACGTTTGTTTAAATGGGACTGTGTCCCCAAGGCCACATCACTGAGCGCAAAACTGACAGCTTGACAGAAATATACTACAAATAGCTACAGATAGTTTGAAAGTGAAAGATTTGTCCAGCCTTGCCACGTGCAAATTGGAGACGGGGGTAAAGGAGGGAGTATTGACAGATGTGCTAAGAGCCAGGCAATAAATTCTTATTATTAAATGCTAAAGGTTATAACCTACCTAAAGCTAGACGCAGATCTTCATATGTTCATCAGATGCTTTAAATTACCTTTTGACCACATTTATTTTTTTGTCATAATTTCCAGGCCTTGAAATTTAATGTACATTTCTATTTTGAATATAACATTTATTTAATAATATTGAATATATATATCTATGTTGAATACAAAAGTTAGTGCTCAAAATCTAGAAATATCAAGGAATTTAATTTTTCTTTTCTCCATGAAAATGAGCATTATTTTAATAAATGTTAACTTCCATAGATAAATATACACTACTGTTTACAACTTTGTGGTTAAGATTTTTTTTTTAAAGAAATCTCTTAATCTCAAGTTCTCCAGGCTGCATTTATTTGATACAAAAACAAACAAACAATCAACAACAACAAAAAATACTAATATTGTGAAATTTAAAAAAAAAATTAAATATTTTTTTCTATTTTAATATATATTCCAATTTCATCTATGATGTTAATTTATAAGATGCTCATCTGTGTTAATTTATGATTTCTGCTGGCAAAGCTGAATATTCAGCTATCATTGTTCCAGTTTTCAGTGTAGCATGATTCTTTAGAAATCATCATTCTAATATGCTGATTTGGTGCACAAGTAACATTTCTTATCAATATTTAAAATATTTGTGCAGCGTAATATTCTGTGAAATCAGTCTTTTTGTTTCAAGATTGAATAGAAATTTCAAAAGAAATTATTATTATTATTTTTTTAATATATAGAAATTCTTATAAATAACATTATACGTGCCTTTACTGTTACTTTTGATCCATTTAATGCTTCCTTGCTGAATAAAAATCTACTACCATACCCATTTTCCAGTGGCATATATTGACACGAACGAGATGCAGTTGTGTATTGGTATGCCGGTGTGTTTGCTACTCTGAGAGAGGCGTGATTGTTGTTTAGTGGCTGGGCAGTTGATGCATGATGTCCATCAACCCTGTGGGCTGCAGCCCGCCTGTCTGTCTGAAGGAGGTGTTTTGTCTGGCTCTTCTTGCGTGGCATGCTGGGCTGCACCGCTGCAGTTTTCATTCTTTAAACATTTTCACTCCGTGAGTGATTTAAGCTTATGAAACCTGTGTTTGCTTCAATTCCACAGGTCCCTTTTTATATTGCACTGGTTTCCAGTGGCTTCCTCTCAAACTGTGTGTCACTCTATGTCTCTCACTGTTTTATTGTCATTTGCCTGCTCATTTTTCTCAGATGGCTAGTGTAATAATGATTAAGGAGGAGATAGTGATGAAAGAGGAGAATAAGGAGTAATGATGAAGTGGAAATCAAGTTTATATGCATCTCTAGAAAATATGAGCGGTTTTATGTGATACGAATCACTTGTAAAATAAAACCAAGAGCTGTGTATGTGTGTGTAAATCGATTAGTGCTTTGATTCCCCGAGTAATGCCTGGCCAGCCAAATTTGATAGCGCCTTAGACACATTTTCTTGCCACACAATACACACATGAATAGAACAGGGAAGCCTAACATTATACTGACCTAACAGAATCCTCAGACAATATTGATTGGTTCACCTTTATTCCAAACTACTGTACAGCTCTGGGAACATCTACTTCACTCTACATCCATCGGGATTTATTCTTTTAGTCCGCAACAATGTCCCATTCGACATTTAGCATTTTAAGGGTACAAACACACACACAAACACACAAATTCGGCTTATTTATGTGCTGTGAATATGAAACCCTCAAAGGAATCAGCAACAAGATCCAGACTTGCTTATATTTATGAGGCTTTATTTCCATCTGTCACTGATGCTTGTGTGATGGATGAGTGTGACGGAGACTTCACAGTGAAGTGCTCGCCAGCTGAAACACTGAGTGAGCATATTTAACTTGGTACATCACACTGAGCATATTTAACAGCCATTTTAGTCTGGATAGAGGTGATTTTAACATCTGTCAGATATTAAGGCAAATTTAATAAATGTGAAAAGGAGTAGTTCAACCAAAAATATTCTGTCATCATTTTTTACGTTTTATATATCTGCATTTATACATTATTTATTCATATTGTTCCAAACTTCTTTGACTTTCTTTTGTGGAACATATAATGCGAGATTTTGCAGAATGTTCATGCTGCTCGATTGCATTCAGTAAATATATGATTGTGGACGCTTGCAAATAAAGGAATAAATTACATTTTTAAATATATTAAAATAGAAAACAGAATGGCTTCAAAAGAATTGGAATATAGAAAATGAGTCATATTGACTACTTTTAATTATTCTTTTTTTTTTCAAATTTGAGGCTTGAAAGAGCAGTATGAACATTCTACAAAACATCTTTTGGATTCCCGCATAAGAAACGGTAGTTTATTTTATCACACACAGGAAAAGTGTGGGGTCAGGGGTTCCTAGGGAAAGCAAGAACTGATAAAATGTAAATGTATAGCGTGAAAGCAGTGTAAGTCACTTTTTACAAGCATAAATATAAAAGTAGAGAATAGGTCATACAGGTTTGGAACGTCCTGAGGGAGTAAATAATGACAGGATATTGTTGCGTGAACTTTGCACTGAAGCATCGAAAACAAATGTTTATTTATTTAATTATTTTACAATTTGTGGTATATGTGTAATGAAGGCCATTATGTGCAAGCTGAAAATCTGTTTACAAATTTCTCACATCATATTTCCTCTCACTGTCTGCAGTCCAACATTGCAGCACATAGATCAATGAAAAATACATTATGACATATTAATCTTTTAGAAACCTTCCACTAATAGCTCTCAACCATGCTTCAATGCACATCAGTCTGTAAAGATGTGATGAGAGAGTTCATTTATTATCACAGAAACGTGACTTTAAACTAAATCAGATGGTGTTAATCGGTTTATTCTTAAATACCTGTGAAAGGGGGATGATTTCAGGTAAATTGGGACATGTTTTATAAATCAGTGTCAAAAAGTGATCTAGTTTACCTGAATTCTCCCTAACAAAACAATAGTTGCTGCTAGACAACTTTGATGCTTCTCTGAATAACTTTTTGCTGGAACAACAAATACTGGCCAAAGTTCACGCCAAAACGAAAAGTCTGTCATGTATTCACCCTCATGTTTTTCCAAGCGTCTGTTTCTTCTGTATAGAGGTGATACGACGTATAAGACGCGATAGAAGCGAACGATTCTGCATATCATCAAAAGTCATACAGGTTTGGAACGACTTGAGGAAATTACAGGGGTTTGAGGGGGTTAACTATCCCTTAAACGACATATGCGCCTCAGGTGATCTACGACTCCTCAAGTAATTTGCTCTTTGTTTGATTTAAAAGACAGACTCACTAAGGAAACTAAGAGTTAGACTACATGTTGACCTCTTAATCGCTTTTATAACATCCACATCCCCTCGTCTCCCCCTCCCCCCTGCTCGCGAATATGTGCAGAAAAGAAGCACAGACATGCCTCGTGCAGAGATCAGTCACTGAGAATGAGGCGAAACGAGCGCGAGTGAGAGAAGAGGAGCGCGCGCGCCTCACTGAGCGCAGATTGGAGAGCTCCTTTCCGCGCGCATTGATTACGCGAATCAAATGGATTTCTTAAAATGATTCATTTAAAATTTATAGCCAACATCTATTTATTAATATGTAACCGCATATAAATTCCTAAGGAAGGGTGTCCTATTACAGATAGCCTATATTTAATGGAAGAATGCAGTGACACCTGCATTCCGAAGCGCGCATTTTGTTTTCTGATCGTCGTACCGACAGGGATTCGGTCTTGATGCGGTGTTTACCTGTTATCAACTATAATGGCAGAGCTGGAAGTTTTGAAAAATATCAATTTTGAGAAGGGTGAGTCATGCATTACGCTGCTATGATATCAGTCACATAACTGTTTTTATTATTGTTTATTTTCTGGTCGGTATTTTGTCTTATTATTAGGTACTAAGGCTAACCAATTAGACACTATATATGAGGTATTTTAATATAAGTGATGTTGGCAGTGTGTATTTTGCGGTTTGTATACGCTTGACTTTAAATGCTATGCTCTCTGAGAGGAGCGCTGTCCAGGGTTCTACATCGGAATGCTGTTGTACTCTGTGGACTGTGGGAGGGGGTGAGAGATGCCGCTCTAAAACGAATCTACAGGCTGTGGCTAATTGAATGTTTGCCATCTATTTAGTTCTCAAGCTGTGAAACTTAATGTTATGATTTTATAATTGAGGATCTGATTTGTTATACCAATTACATTAAAACCATTACGGTTCATTATGAAGAGCATTTCAATCTGCATTTTGGAGCTATAAAATAAATGGGATTTGTACTCCAGCCTTAAAGCCCTGCTTTATTAGGATATGGTTAGTGTTTGGTGCCATCTGTGTCATGAGCTGCAGTTAGAATGGGATTCCAGAGGTGAAGAACCTATGATTCTGATATTACTGAACGCACATGGTGGGTTCAATTCCCAGGGAATGCACAACTGACAAATTGTATACCTTCAGTGCAGTCTAAGTCACTTTGGATAAAAGTGTCTCCTAAATGCATGAATGTAAATATATTTTGAAAACCTTGTGATAGTACTCATGGTATGCATATTTGCTAGTAACCAAAGCAAACACTGTGAAACAATTATACAGATTTACATTTAAGATGTGTTGCTTCATGATTTTGACACCAACATTTCTGGGTTCAAAACCAAGCAAATTTTGGTTGCATATAGTGTCAGAAACACAGAAGAATGAAATGAGATCAAATACGTGTCTGAGAGAGGGGCGCAGTGCTTTAGTGGTGCTCTAGGTGAAAATATCACCTCTGCCTCTGACTACAGGGAAACAATGCTAAATGTAATGAACTATAAAGGTGTTTATGAGCCGTGATGATGACCAGGGTCTCCTAGGGTCATTCCTTTGGTGTTTTCTGCAATTCTTTTAGCCCTATGTTATTCTTGTCATACTGTTAGAGACTTTGATAAAGGATTTAAACTGTCATTAGATATTTTGGGTGCTATTCTTTATAATAGTGCAATTTACCAGTAGTCACATATTTAATATTGAAAAGCTGAAAGTGTGAATAGCAGTAAATTAATACTGGCCAAACGCATTAAATCTTCGTATCTGTGAGGGATGTCCGATCAGGTTTTTTGTGCCCCCGATCCGATGCGAGTCATTGAATATTGAGCATCTGCCAATACCGAGTCCCGATCCGATGCTTGTATATTCCTAGTGTTTGATGCACAATCCAAGTAGGCTACATTCAAGTTATTAAAAATCAATCCAGTGTATACAGAGTTGTACAGAGAGTAAAACTAATGCATGTTTGTGTGTATTCATAAGATACACTCTCTCTATGTATATCTGCACATACTGTATAAAGACATTTGGGACTACTGATGTATTTTATATATATATATACAATAAGCAGAATAATTGCAACATAAAAATAAAAAAAGTAAAGATAAGGTTAGAAGGCATGAAGCTTGCATTGTCAGAACGCCATGCTGTCAGACATATTTGAAGCAAAACTCAACCCACAGCAACGTGTTGCAGCAATGTCTCAGATAGGCAGTAAATGATAAACGAATAAGTGATCATTACAAAAATGCACATCAGTTACATTGAACACGGAAGCTCAAACGTTTGTGACATGCTATAACAGACCTCATTGGTTCTTGTGCGACTCACACACATTTCTTCTTCTTTTGGTTTTAATAGCAGCTGAACGTGCACACAAAGCCACTGGAAGGCAAGCCTGCAACCTTAAAGGGGTCATATGATGCTGCTAAAAAGAACATTATGTTGTGTATTTGGTGTAATGAAATGTGTTTATGCAGTTTAAGGTTAAAAAAACACATTATTTTACACATACTGTACATTATTGTTTCTCCTTTATGCCCCGCCTTCTGAAACGCGTTGATTTTTACAAAGCTCATTGGTCTGAAAGTGTGCTGTGATTGGCCAGCTATCCAGTGCATTGTGATTGGCCTAATGCCTCAAGCATGTGATGGAAATGTTACGCCCCTCACCATACTGTGAAGCTGTGTCCCAGCCGGAGCGATGAGACATAAACATAAAACCCATTATAAACGTGATATAAACTTGATTTCTAGTCGTGTCTTCTTTTGGAAGGCCAAACAAAGTAGTTTCGCTTTCTCTGCGAAACAGCATCACACACCGCGGCCTTGAGTGAGCGGAGGCCGGAGGCACAGGCGGATTCTATGAAGGATTGAGTGAGCAGAGGCGGGCAGCTTGAGAACGGCGTGGCAGGCGGATTCTATGAAGGAGTGTACCTTGTGCGTGTGGCAACCACATGTGACAACCCCGGGCTGGACTCCGCTTCGTCAATGGTGAAAACCGATTCGGTGATCCACAGTGCAAAGTTGATGTATTTCCTCAGTGACCAGCACGGATCAGCTCCAGGCATGACGAAGCGGATATCATCCTCTTTTGGAAGCTAATGCTAGCACTGTGGCATGGGGAAGGAGACCAGAGGCCATTTTTTTGAATGGATGTCAATGGAGGAGAGGCTTCACTACGTTGAATAAACAGCTTTTTAGATGAAACAGCTTATCATTTCATGAATTGACAGCATATTGGCTAATCTTCAGGATGTTTTACACTAAACAATACTTTTGGATTGAACTGTTTTTAGAGTTTTCACCAAAAAATAATGCCGTTTTATAAGAGAAGTCACTGACTTTTTGCGTCAGATGGGATTCAGCTTACGGCACTTCTCATTCATTCCTATGGTATCTGTAAACGGCAATTGAGTGTCACACAACTCTGACTGAAATTCAATTACGTCAAGGCTGTAATGTGGTTGGTTATTAAGTCACACTTGATCCAAGTTGACCATTAGAAAAATAAAAAAAAAAAACCTTAAAACGAACAATACAAAACAATGAAAGATACTCTGAACAACCCTAAAAAAATGCTTGATCGGTCCGATCCAGATCCTTGAGATAGGCTCAGGACATCCCTAGTATCTGTACTTGCTTATAAAATATAATACAAAGAAAGATAGATTGTGTTACTTTTAGTGTGTAAAATACCAGAATAGCAATAATAAAAGCTGTTTAGTCCCTGCACCACAATGGAATGACCTTGCTGTTTTCCTTTATATACAATGTCAACAGGTTGCTCCTGTTTGTAAGTTTATGTTTGTTTTTGAGTGCAGTGACTGTTTGGTACTCCCCATGCAAAGAGAAAATAGGTCTTTTTATGAAAAAAAAGAAGAAAAAATGCTTTCCCTCTCAGATAATGATGATTCACTGCAGTATTCCCTTTATTTTCAGACCTCACCTGCATACACCCATCCCTTTTATTTCCTTTCCTTTCCTTTTATTTTATTTCCTTTCCATTCCTTTTTTACTTTCTCCCTTGTGCACTGACTGTCGTTACTCCGTTCTGTCTGTGTAGATGGTTTGTCTCAGTGTCTGTCAATTGAATTTTATAAATTATAAGAGACAAGCTTAATCATCCATTAACTTGGTGTAATGAGGTAAATGTAAGAGGTTGTTTTGGGGATGTACAGTGGCCCCTATTGCTGTCTTAAGGTATCCCTTGAGAGTAGTGAGCTCAAGAGAATGGACATGACTTTTCATCTTAATGTTGAATGTAGCCATAGGTCTTTATTATCATCCACTCTGTATAAGCTAATAAGCTTCAGTTGAACAACAAGCACCATTAGAGCCAAGCTGGAGGCAAATTTCCATTCAGTGCGTCTCCATGGCCCTTCTTTCTGAAGTGGAGAAGATTAGACAGTTCACAGGGGTACTCGTTCTGTTGTGTGAGATATCTGTATCAGTTCTGCACCATCCATGTGCTGGGTAAAGAGAAATGGCAAAGGGGAGGGGCAAAGGGGAGGGGCAAAGGGGAGGGGCTTCCCCAATTGGCTCAAACCTTACTGAGCATCTCCCCAAACACCAGCCTGCCTTACAGTGCGTCTTTGATGTCAATACTAGGAACGCATGGAGGGAATGCTGTCAGAGCAGCAGTCATGAATATATTAAGATCCCGCACAGTTATTTTTGTTCTGATGGATTGTGGGGGCTCGGTGGGGGTTCTTGTTGAAAGCATGGTGGTGCAGTGTGAGTGAAGGCAGTAATATCATCATTGTTGCTAATTAAGACAGAGAAGATGTGATAAGTGGTTATTTCCTCTTTTTGGATCCACCATTTGGAACATTGACCACCAGGATCCCACAATACATACCTTCAGCTTTTCTGAATAACCATTTTCGAATGGTGTCCACAAGGGTTCTATCATTGGTCTTTAATTGCTTCCTATATTTTCCCTCGATTCCCACAAGACATACCTTCAGCTTTTCTGATTACCCTGGCAGAAGTTTTTCAAATTAATAACGGAAGCAGATGAAAAATAATCTGTCTTGTATGTGATATTTGGCAGTGCAAATCAAAAAAGATCACACATCTTTTACTCAATCTTCTAAACCAATTTGGCTTTTCTTCTTCAAAATAAAACAAAAAAACCAAATTTTCTTTAGAATTCACCAATAAAACAGAAAAAAGTGAGTTTTTGTAGAATGTACAGTTCACTCTTTCAACATAATGAAAGAGAATGAGGACTGAAATGGCTCCAAGCTCCAAAACCATAAAAAAATACTACAAAAGTACCATAAAAGCGGTCCATGCATTAATATGACACCGCATTATATATCTTTTGAAGCCATACAATAGCTTTGACAAACAAAAAAAAAAAATTTAGTACAAATATTCAACTAAAACAACTCTTTTTTATCCCTCCTTGGCATTCTAAACTTCCCCTTCATTGTAATTGTTTTTCAATGAATTGGTGGATTAACTTCACAAAACTGATCTGAATTATATGTTCATGAATCTGACTACCTCTGAACAACAACGTAAATGTTGGTCTGTTTCTCAAACAAAACCATTACATTATTACCATCGATTAATCAAGAGTACATATGGGCTACTTTTATTGTTCGTTTGTGTCCTTTTTGGGGCTTGTAAACTTCCCCTTCATTGTAATTGTGTGTGAAGTGACCATTACATTATTACCATCGATTAATCAAGTAATCGGCTAAGAAGTATTTTTTCTTTATAAAAGGACAATACTCAATATACAAGAGATGTCTCTTAAAATAAACAACTAATTTGTTTCCTTTTTAGAAAAATGAGCATTTTTATTGCTGAAATTGGATACGTTAATAACCATTAAAAATAAACCCATTTAATTCATTTAATTGCCAAATTACATTCAAAATGCAAATACAAATATATCAGTAATAAATAAATAAAATATAAATATAAATATAAATAAAAAAATAAAATAAAAATGCAAAAATCAATTTCACGTTACTTTAAAAAAGCTAAAAATTACAACCCAAAACTAAGGCATAAATCAAGAAATATAAAAATAATCAGTTTCACATTACTTTAAAAAAGGTAAACACTACAAACTAAAACTAAGGGATAAATAAAAACAATAGTAATAAAAATAATAATAACACCTAAACATTGCATTTATGTCGTGCAACTTAACCTTCAAGTTTCAGCCTAACTAAAGCTCAAGCATGACATTCTTGGAAGGCTTTGAGGCTTTTGTAAGAGGCAAAAAAAAAACCAAAAAAAAACCAAAAAAAAAAACCCGTGGCCAGTAAGGTACATTGGAACAAGAACAAGAGTCATTACACAGTTTCTAAACACATTTTTCTGTAACATGAAATTATAAATATCTATATAATAAACCTGTGTGTGTCTCTGTTTTTTGTGTGTTATTGTGTGTGTGGGGGGGTATGTGTGTGTGTGAACAACTTGTTTTTGATATCCTTCATATTATGTGTGCTGGTCAGTTCACAGCAGTGATAGAAATTAATCTGTTCCAATAAGTTTAACTATTTAAACATTTTTTACATTTTATGGGTATTTTTACCTTTATAAAACACTTTTTTTTTTCTAAAAGTTTGCATAATCTTTTGAGTCAAATTCGTACATTTAATCAGTCAATTAGAATAATTAGATATTTGGGCTGTTACCAAACAAATGATATCAGTAAATAAAATTAATCTTTGCAATGCAGAGGAAACACAAAAGCTGCATCTGAAGAAGCATTTAGATGTAGGCCTTAATTTAGCTCAGAGGGACATGAATGCATTTAACCTGCAGCTACAAATGCATAAATAATATTTTATTTTAAACATAAAACATTGAATACTGATATTTACAATTATTTAAAAAATGAAAAGATACTTTAAATGTAAAAATTAAAACCGGCAATAGGTGGTAGCAAGTCACTGTTAATAAGTGAGTCATTGCGATTGAACCGAATCATTTAAACGGTTGATTCATTCAGGAACTAATGACCATCATGTTGCTCAGAGATGCAAAACTGTGTTTGGAATTATTTTTTGTTGGCAAAAAAGAGCAAAACAGGCAATATGGTGTCTAAAACGTAAGTCTCTTAATATTTTCTTCTTGTTTATTGAACTGTTGCATAAAATCAGTATCACATTTGTAATCATGCTGATTTTTAGAGGTGAAAACTGGCACTTTTTGTGTGATGTTGACTAAAGCCCTATTCGGACGGTAATTGTTTCTCAGGGGGTTGAAGTGATTTTTACCATTTACAAAGGGGTATTCGGTGTTTTAATCGCTGTCAGAATCGAGGATGTCAGTGTTTTTCTCTCACCACCCCCGTAAAAATCCCCAGCCAAATTACCTACTGTTTCTTGACAAACACTGAGGTTGTGTGGTAATTTAATTGCTGTCCGAATCCACATCTCTGAGTTTACAAGAAGAAATTGATTCTAAATTCAGTGCTTAAACCCTTTTTGAGCACTCCCGAACACTGTAAGGTATGTTAACTATTGTACTTCGGTGTAATTTGCACACCTATTTATTTCTGAAATGTTGGAAAGTATTTAAAAGAACAACACTTCATAACTGCTCACAGCGACTGGGAGCAGAAAGATAAGAAAAGCACGCAAACATTCGAAATGAGTCTTTATTATGGCAGCAGCTGGTATGCAATACAGTTTTAAAATGTGTATTATAAATGGATGTATAGGCTACATAACTATATTGCGTATAATTATATACAACTATAGCGCGTCTTTTTAAACAGGAGATTTAAATAAAATAATAAATAGGATTATATGTCGTAAAATATGCTTGGAATAATAAGAATACATTTTACATAATAAGTATTTTTAAATGCATTTTACACAATAATAAGAATACATTTTTTAAATGAAATTCATTTTGTTTACAGCAGACAATTATGTGACTAGTTGCGTGAGCAGCACGTTCCCAGGTTCGTAGGATCGCAGAACTCACCCCTCCTCTGTGAATAGATCGCCATTCGAATCCAAAAGTTTTATCACTGAGGTGATATGTACATTTATTTTTACAGATGTCCACATGAGAAACAATTACCGTCCGAATCGGGCTTAATTGTGTGTTCGTTTGTGTGTGTGTCACAGAGAGAGAATGAGACAATCAACATGAATGGCGCTTAGTCTTTCACAAAACATACCCTGTGTTCCATTCGGAAGGGCTCATCCCTATGCCCTAATTCCTTAAAAGGGTTTACCCTCCGGAGTGAGAGCTTCAAAGGGTTGAAGGGTGTAGGGGACCAGATATCTGTTTCTTAAAGTGCCCTTCTGTGTCATCATCACGTGCCCACATGGAGGGGACATCATCATGCAAATAATCTGCGCAAAGGATCATGGGAGCCCGAAGTGTCCATCAGTTGTACCCTTCAAAATCATCTATCATCATAACCAGCATTTATCGGGTTGTGCGTCAGTAATAATGGTCTGTGGGGAAACACAGTGTTCCGTGTGTAGTCACAGTAAATGGACTAAACGAAGCCATGAGGCAAATTATTTTTTTTGTAATCGAGTTACTCGAGGAATCGTTTCAGCCCTAGTTTAAGAGTGTGTTCTATTGGGACTGCACGATTTGTTGTATATTATTCATGATCGTGTTTCTCTCGAATAATTAAGCTTCATCATCTGTGATACTGGTCTGCTGTTTATTTATAAAAAAAAAAGAAAAAAAGAAGAAGTCTCATTTGATCATTATTTTGCATTGGTAACAAGCCTCCACAAGCTGTCATGCTTAGGGTTGCCAGATGTCAAGAATTTAAATTAAAGCTTTTCTCCAAAATGGATACATTTTCTGTTTTCTGCCCAGTGTTTTAGTGAATTTTCCCAACCTTGCAACCATGTGCATGCACCAAAAAAACAAAATAAATAAATAAATAAATAAATACCTTGGTAATATGTATGATGAAGCTGAAGATTTTCCATTGTGATGTAGTGTAATACAACCAGATTGAGTTTATTTTTTGCAGAGCACCCAGATTCTCCTACAAAAATATTGTCCATTTAATCTTTCCCCTTTTCTAACCTCAAAAGAGTCTTTGGGGTCAAGAGAGTTAAAATGCCACATTACGGGCCTTCTGCCTGCTGTGTCTGAGAAGAACGTCTTCCTGCATCTGACCAGCGGTCAGGACACATAGATCAAAAACCAGTGCCACAGATTAATACAATTTCATATTTGGATAAATTCATCTTCACTCTTCCACAGGGGTTGGCAACCTTTTCGGCATGACGTGCCATTTTTAATTTTTCTGGTTAACCACTGTACCAACACCCCCACCCCCCTCTTTTTTAATGTTTTTTGTATTTATACAGTAAATACACATTTTAAAATGATACGATAAAAAACAATAGGCCTATTTGATTTTCATGCAAATAGTTTCTGAGGATTTTTTCTTAAATTGTTTTTTTTAATTTTTCAAAAGTTTCTTGAATAACAGATATACAGTGTGACCATACTGAACACCACTGTATATGTGTGTGACAAGGCCAATGCATTTAAGGGCCCATATTGTCAAAACAGAAATTTCCTGGCTTTTTTCACGATAACTGAGGTCTAGCGGCTATTTAACTACCATATAAGTTTCAAAACAGTCAGTCCATAGTAAAATGCACACAGCCTGCATAAAGTAGCTGTGATTTTTCACCAACCGTTGTGACTTCCGTAAAAGGTTGCCGTCAGAACCACACAGTCACTACCTTCAGTCACCACCTCGAGCACCACCATCGTCCCACTCTACTTTTGTCAAACACCCAGACAACATCACTGAGCATTGAGCAACAACAACACTGAAACATGTCGAAATGGTTTACTTTAACCACAAACCCAGATCGGCCGACCTGTAACGTTATACTCTCACTCAAAGGAGGAACGATCTGACAGGATTGTTACTATGAGGTGGTCACATCTAACGTGTATAGTAAAGACAAACTCACAGTGTCTATCTAGTCATGATGAAAATGTACAGGGGTGGACTGGCCATCTGGATGTTCTGGAGAAGTCCAGAACGGCCATCCATCCAACGGTCGTCGGCCTGGCTGATTCATCATCATCAAAGAAAAAGTGTCAGATAAAGTGAGGTTGACAGCCGACAAAAGGGGGCGCTAATGCAATCTATTTTTGCTTATAAGAAACCGAAACTACCATATATGGCCCGCAGTGTCTTTTAGCAACGGCCCGCTGGATTTTAGACTCGGATGATCAATTTTAAAATATTTGAAATGTAAGTCACGTTTAGATTGCTTTCAGTTTATAATGTTAATACTATCTCCAACCAGGATTTCAATTCTCTGTATGTCAATTGCTATCAACTGATAACAAAGTTTCCCTTCTGAATTAGCTTAACTGGCCAAGTTTTATAGTTAATAAAATCTTTAAAAACAAATTACATTAATTATAATCGAATTTCTTTCAATAAATAGGAAATTGAGTAAGACGATGTAAAAGGTGTGTGAAATTGGATTAGGAATCTGGCCCTTAGGTATAAAGGAGAAAAAATGCTGGCCCTTGTCACTATAAAAGTTGCCCATCCCTGCTATAGAGCATGTAGCCTATGAGCACTATATTAAAATCCCAGGACACCCCTAGTCCGAACGTTCACTGCTATTTATGACATATTTGAGAAAAAAAAAATTGAGTAGTTTGCGTCACTGGATGTAAATGTTGGTCATTTATTTCTATCGTAAATCATATTGTTAAAAGTTGACTAATATTAAATGATTTGCAGCTTCATCTTACCTCGCTACTTCATCTTTAACGTTAAACTGATGCTTCACACTCTGCTTCTGTGAACAGTAAACCCCATCTCAGTCATTTTGACACTGACGAGCACTGTTAGACCACTGAGGCTTTGTTTAGATGCGCCTAGTATGTGCAGCAGTCTCGCGCGCATCCGTAGACTAGCACAAGTAAATTTTCACACTTTAATAGTGTTTATAGCTCCTAACAGGCTGTGTAACAATTACAGGACAGAAGAGCGAGAGAAAATTAAGACACCAAGCGATTATCCCTCTTCCTGCCACTGTTAGCACACGTGCCATAGGTTGCTGACCCCTGCTCTAGCATGTGCAGGACAGAAGAGCAAGAGAAAATTAAGACACCAAGAACTTGAAGATGTGAAGATGTCATTCATATTGCAAATTGTAAGACTAAATGATTTATAGTGGATGTTCAGCTGATATCATGAGGAGTGGAGGAGTTTTCAATAAATTAGTGACTTCCCCTCCAGTTCCACTCTTGCACTCCATATGCACAGTTCAGATCAATGGACCTCAGAGAGAGTAAAGTTAAATCCCCCTCTTAGGTTTTTCAAAGAGCTCACTTTAGATCTGTCTTTTTAAAGTTACATCTTTCTTGACCCGCACTGGATTCTTTATGCATTGTTGTATTGGTTTTTATGCGTCCTGTGCTCCACGTGTCCTTTTGAATACAAAAAAGCCTCATCAGATTTTGTGGGATCACGAGTTGTACTCGTGTTATGTCATACCATTAACATTATCTGCTTTCTCTTCCATCTCCATTACTTATGCTGCTCACTTTGACCCTCTAGGATAAAAACACATCTATTCAAAGCCCCACCATCATGCACATTTCCCCACAACAATACATTAGCTATTCTGTGTAAATCCCTGCTCGGTACTGCTTTCTACTGTCACAAAGGTTCAAAGGCTCCGTGTGAATAGCTGGCAGGATAGAAGATAGATGAGCAAAGAGAGGGTGGAGTGAGGGGTACTGGGTAAAGAAGTGGGCTTTAGATGTGGACACTCAAAGAGAGGTTGCGGCTTGCAGTCTCAAGGGAAGGAAGCAAGAGAGAGTTCTTCAGGGATGGCACTCAGTTTCGAGCGGTCACCTTTGTGTTCTTATGGCATGGGACCCTGCTTCCTGACATCAGAGCGCTCGGCCATGGCCAACGTGGCATCTCTTTTGGCCCGTAGGTTCTACCATGTTGGAGGCAGTGTGGCGGTGCCACAAAAGTGTCGTTTGGCATATATAGGTGAGTTGTTTCTTGTAAGAGTATGTGTGTGGGGGAATGCACAATGTATCGGTTATCAGCTGATATTATTGATTTTTTTTTTATTTGTGTCATTTGGATATTTAATTGTTCATGCCAGTTCCTTCTAATTTTACATTTAGGTTACATTTGCCCTAGTCTAATAGTTAATATGCTGATTTGGTGCTCAAGTAAATTTTTTTCTTACTATCAGTGATGAAAACAGTTGTGTTGCTTAATATCTTTGTGGAAACTGTAATACATTTTTTTTCTTTTAGAACTAATACATTATTATCACTGTTGAAGTGAATATCATTTTCCTACTGTACTTTATAATATTGACTGATTATTTTATTTAGCCAGAATATGTGTGTGTGTGTGTGTGTACTGTAAATAATACCATTCAAATGATTGGGGTCAGTATTTATTCATTTTTTATTTTTTGAAAGAAATATCTTATGCTCACTCAAACTTCATTTATTTAATAAAAACAAAGTATTTATAAAAATATCAACAGTAATATTGTTAAATATGATTATAATTTATTTTAGTATCACGTGATCCTAAAATCATCCTAATATGCTGATATGTGTTCTTGTTATTATCAATGTTGAAAAAGTTGCGTTTCTTAATACTTTTGTGGAAAGTGTGATTTTTGATTTGTTTCTGGATTTTTAATAATAATAATAATATACTACATATAATAATATACATATATATCATTACATATAATAATCAGCTTATTATCAGCATTATCTGTATTTGTGTTTATGTGTGTACTGCTCAGCCAGAGATACATGATGCAGCAGCAGATCTCAAAATCAATTTCTCTTATTGCTCTTTATTGTTTTATGGCTTTCCAGCTGTCAGTTGGGCTGAAAGCACTAACCTCCTACTCCCTGCTCTGAGTCCTAAAATTAGCTCGTATGTTCATTAGACTGACATTTGTGAGCTTGTATTTTTACCGGTGCATTGCATCAGAAATGAGAGTCAACTGAAAAAGAGCAAAAATGATGCTCTGCCTATTATCACCTCTCAGAAATAGTGGAAGACATCTACTCAGGGATCCAGAGCCCAAGAGAGGGTGTGAGAATGGTGTGTGCAGAAAACAGGTTGGTATGTTTGGTGTGAAAGCGTCTGTTTTATGGAACAGATGGCTTGAAATGCAGCGTTCTCCTACAAATGTAAATACAAACCAGCGTTTCGGCTATTTTAAGCTCAAGAAAGGTCTGTGCTATGAAAAGGTGCACAGATTTTTAGAAACACCAAAGTATTTCCTTGACATCCTCTTTAAATGCTGCATTTGTTCCTGCATGAGTGCTTGTTCCCGTCTGTCCTGTTTGAGGTTGAGTTAATTAAGCACGTGTAAAATGAATCAGATTTTGATGCATGAGATGAGATGAAATTGAAGTGTTGGTAAGAATGGAGCAAGTCTATTATCAGATATTTGACTGAACAATGAGAGCACAGAGCTTGCACAGATATATTGTTGTGGATTTATATCACAGACTGTGCACATACACAGTTTAATCTGCTTTATTGGTGTGTGTGTGTGTGTGTGTGACATGTTCCCCATCCAGATCCTCTTCCTCACAGCGCTCTGAGGCACTGTGAACGCTATGACAGTGCTGCTAAACCATCTCGCAGACTTGGCAGTGGCTCAGATCTGCCTTCTGGAGGGAGTCTTTTATCCTCTTCTTGTGGAAAGAGCAGGGGGCGATATGTGGTTGCTTTGGTTATAATCTAACCTGATCTCTCATGATCTTGGTGGTGATCAAGATAACAGTGCTTATGATTAGAGGTTGACTGTTATGAGTTTTTCAGTAGCTGATACTGATGCTGGTATCTAGACAGCTGCTTGACTGATGGCTGATGTAATGCTTATATGCTACAGTTTTGGGGTGTTAAAGGGTTAGTTCACCTAAAAATGAAAATTCTGTCATTATTTACTCACCCTCATGTCGTTCCAAACCCGTAAGACCTTTGTTCATCTTCGGAGTGCAAGTTAAGATATTTTTGATGGAATCTGAGAGCTCCATAGACATGCAAGGATATTACCACGATCAAGGCACAGAAACGAAGCAAGGAAATCAGTATAGTTTTGAGTTGACTTGAAGGTGAGTAATTAATGACAGAATTTTCATTTTTGGGTGAACTATCCCTTTAAATGAGACGTACACAAAATTAAAACATATTTTACTTACTTTAAATTCCCTTAAAAAAAGAAAGAAAGAAAACTAAAAAAAAGTCTTTAATGTACAATATGTAACATAATTTAGAAAATCATAATTTAGCAAATTTCTTGACCTTACCCAGCTGCTCCTCAGTACAGTTCAGCAGTTCAGCCAGTGTGATGTGGAGCGCAAAAGTTAATGCATTGATGCATATGATTCATTAAATATGTTGATATTATAACTGTTTATTTTGTAATTTATCTATTTATCAACACAGAAGGGACCTATAATAAAAGTCAGTCATTTACACTCTTTGTATGGTGAAATATAACTATCATGGTAGCTGAACAAGCATAAAATACTGTATTTTTGAAGAAGCATTAATGAGACGACTATCATACTTCAGCATCAAAAACATCTTTGTACTGTACATATGCTAAGCAAGTATGCATATTTATTTATTTAAAAATATAAAACACACATAAAACACAGCACATCTCTAAAAAAAAAATAAAAAAACACAAAAAAAACAACTATTCTTAATAAAATAATAAAAGTTCCAAGTTCTATTTAAAGAACTTGAACTAATGATAACGACAACAATGATAATAATAATACTAATACTGAAATGCAATATCATTAAGAATAATTATACAAATTTTAAACAAATTGAATTATTGAATCTGTTGACAGCCCTGTAATACACAAACAATATATAAAAAAAATTTAAAAAAACATCAAAAACATAACCACATATCAATTACATAAAACCTTGCTCAAGCCCCTGACCACATAACTCACTGCAAAATCCATTCCATCCTCTGTTTTGTGTTCCTGCTCTGATGGTTCTGAACACACAGTGCTTTGTGATTTAGGCTTCACAGAGCCTGAGCCTCTACGACCCAATTATTCAGTGTTTGATATCTCCCTGTACTTCTCACCAGGCTGCTTTGATCTGCTCTCTCATCTTCAACCACCGATCTGGTGAACACATTTACTTCTCGTATGCCTCCAATACCTATAAGGACACACACTCTCTGTCTTATTTACGCTTTCAATCTCTTCTCCCTCCTGTCATCTTTAACTTTCCTAGGTCAAAAGCAGATAAAAATAGTGACACTACAGTCTTGTAAATTAAATTTTGCTGTGCTTTTCCATTTTTCTCAGCTGGCCTCTGAATTAAGCTTCTGTTTTCCTCTCTGGCTGCTTTGTGATGCTCTGCTAAGCTACAGTCCTGCCTAAATCCATCTGTCCCACAGAACAAATATAGGACTATAAGTATGTTCCCAGCCAATAGCTTTGATAAACAACCAGGTGGACTGCATCAAGAAATGGTGCATGAATAATTGAGCTAGAGATATATCTGTTCTTACTTTTGTAATGGTAATTTGTCTTGATTGATTTTTAGCATATTTTTATTAATTCTGAACTCACCCCCCAACATGATTCCATGTTGTAAAATGAAAAATTAAGTATAACTAGTAAATAAATATATTATGATATTAATAATATGTTAAATATTATTTAAATATAAATAAAACTTTGGATATTATAATAATTCTAGCAATGCAATACTATAATTTAATATGAAAAATAATATCTATACCAAGATATAAAAATTTACTTCGTAACACTTTATTTGAAGGATCAGTTCTCACTATTAACTAGTTTCTAATTAGCATGCATATTACTAGCATATTGGCTGTTTATTAGTACTTATTAAGCACATATTAATGCCTTTTTCTGCATGACCATATTCTGCATCCTACCCCATTCCTAAACTTAACAACTATCTCACTAACTATTAATAAGTTAAATATTAAATATTAGTACATTAGGAGTTTATTGAGGGAAAACTCTTCCTTAATCTAAAATATTACTTCACTGTGGTGTGACATGCTGGAATTTATTTAAAAATCTGTATAATAAAATATATGTACAGGCAATAAATTATTCTGTTTACTATTCACTTTTCTTTTTAATAAATTCATTAATTTAATTCAAAGTTCTGCCCCAGAGTACAGTTAAATCATCTCTTTAACTCTTTATTATCATGTCTTGAAGTGGCAGGCGAGGCTGGCATCCTGGAAATGAGGGGCTCTTGTCAATCCTTCTCTCAAGTGTTTTTTCTTTCCTTCCTTTCCTTCTTTCCTTCTCTCACCTCTCTCTGCAGCCTAATGAACACGTTTCCTTCCCTCAAGATCCCCACTGTGCAGAGCGCAGTAATTGGCCGTGAAGGTTTACTCAACATGAGACTAATTTGTTTCAAATGAGCTGGAGAGACTCATGATAATAACAATAATAAGAGTCCAAAGAGGAGGACAAGAGACTATAAGACAGAGAGATGCAGGAATGAGATGAATGAGTGAGGGAGAGAGACCCTCATTAACTGTTTATTAGTTCTGACCACTCATTAAAATGGATTTCTTAATTTAGAGATCTAATTGATGACCCTTAAATGCAATAAAAAAATTAAAATTAAAAATTAAATTTATGCATTTAGCAGACGCTTTTATCCAAAGCGACTTACAGTGCATTCAGGCTATCAATTGTTATCTATCATGTGTTCCCGGGGAATCGAACCCCCAACCTTGCGCTTGGTAACGCAATGCTCTACCACTTGAGCTACAGGAGCACTAAAAAAGAGTGGGAACATGTGCTTGTCCGTGACCTTTGACCCTCCTGGGCATTCCTTCACACCCTTCATACTAAGTCAGGTGGAGAGCACGTATCCTCTGTCGAGTGTCCTTGTGGAAGTTGATGTACCCTTGGTTGTGTTGTTTCCATATTTTTTAAAATTCCAATCACAATTGTTTGGGTCCACAGAATCCCATGAGTCCGCAACAAGAGCACACAGTCCTCTGGTCCTTCAAAACAAGTCTGTATGGCAACCTGTTAGAAGCACAAAATGTCTTTATCTGTGAGATAAAAATGTGTGAGTGTTACTTAAAGTGGGTTGAACTATTTATCCAAAGTATAGTTTTGCTTGCTAGGGGAACAGCAGCCTAGAGATGTTCTGATCCATAATGTCAACATTTTTCAAAAAAACACTCACCAGGAGTTGGAGGCTAAACAAAAAAGCAAAAGAAGATAAATGCTTTGTTTATATGTTGCATTAACATTTGCTGCAAAGTACAAAAAGCTTCTTGTTTTAAAGGGAATCTCAAGCTGGTTAGTTGTCTTTGGTGTCTGCTGCCTAGATAGGGAGCTTCACACTGCACACACAAATGCTGTTCAACAGCAATAGACACATTCGTTGGGTTATGTCGGACCAGTGTTCCCCTGTCGGCATTAGTCTGTGCTTTTTACATTGAATGAACATGTTCAGTCCAATGCTATCTCACCACCAATTCGTACATATTTTATGAGGTGGCTAATTCGTACAAATTCGTAAGACTTTACTAGTATGACTTTGTACGATTTGTGTATACCCCAGTGACAGGTAGGTTTAGGGGCGGGGTAAGGGTGTTAGGGGTGTGACAATAAATCGATTCGTGGATCGATTCTACGATTTTTTGAATGCATCGCGATTCTCTCTGGAATCGATTCTGAGCTTAGTTTTTAACAGCAGATGGCACTGTGTGCTTTAGAAACAGCCTTACTCTACTTGCTTCCAGTTCCTTACACACACACACACACACCACTTGAACCTAAGATATTCATTCTTAAAGTTCGAAAAGGTTGAAGCAAATTACAAGAGTGTTGACAGTGGGCTGTTTACATTAATCTTGCGTCATAAAAGCATAAAAGCCGAGGTGCAAGTACATTTAACCACTAACATGACTGCGCTGAACGCAGAAGTGCTTTTCTTCGTGAGCATTTAAATGCCTAGGGTACCATCTGCTGTTAAAAACTAAGCTCAGAATCGATTCCAGGGAGAATTGCGATGCACATTTGGAAAATCGCAGAATCGATCCACGAATCGATTTATTGTCACACCCCTATTAGGTGTAGGTCAGGGGTGACAAACTCAATCACAGAAGGGGCCAAAATTTAAAACACAGTGTAAGTCATGGGCCAAACAGATTTACATTTATTGGACAGACTAAAATGACTTTTTGTTTAAATCAGAACTCTGAATTTGAACAGCCAGAATCCTGTAAATCTTCTCAATAACACAAATTAAATAATAAAATAATAAATTTTATAAAATAAATTAAATAAAAAAAATAATAATTTTGTTCAAATAATTTTTCATAAACAATACATTCACGGAAAATGAGAACATTTCAGATATAAACAAGCTGGTGAAATGGGGTCAGGTTCTGAGCTATGGAAACTCTGAGAGTGGAGTGGAGGTGTTCATCGGTGAGAAGAATTCTGTGTGCGTTTTTGTTCATCTTCATCAAAGAAAAAAGTTGCTCACACAGGTATACTGCTACCAAACATACAGAGCATTCGAGCAGCTTGTAAGTGAAGTTGAGGCATCATTTTGGGAATGAAGCTGGGGAACTGTGCGGGCCCCACAATGTCATACTTTGCCTTGAGTATGCTATTACACTGCAGTTCTATCAGCTCAATCTGAATGCAGGTGCTTTTTCCACGTCAGCTGCAAATGGATAACTAAACAATTCTAAATTAAATTTCTGAGCTTCAAAGTCAGCAAAGCATTGTGTGAACTCAGCGCGAAGTGTGCTCAGTTTATCAACAAAATGCACATTTGGGTATGCAGCATTGTAGACTTAGTTTGTGATTGTTTGGCAACACGGAAAGTGAATTTCCTTGCTGCATCTGAATCTCTCACAGGCGTAGCTTGGCTTGAAAAGCTATAAGTCCGTGATCACACGGTTCCGTCCCTGAAGCTGGAGGTTTAGTGCAGTAAGATGCTTAGTTATGTCACACAGAAATGCTATCTCATTCAACCACTTTTCATCCCGGATAACTATGGAGTCTTTTCCTTTACTTTCCATGAACTGACAGATTTCTTTGCACAACTCAAAAAATCTGTTGAGCACTTTTTCTTGACTTCTATGTGATAGGTACGTCACCAAGTTCAGAATGTATTTCCTCCAGAAAAGACTAAAATAGGCGGTGATTTAAGGCTCTGGCTCTTATAAAGTTAACTGTCTGTGTCACAGTGCTCATTACATGTTCTATCTTAAGGGCTTTACCACACTGGGTTTCTTGGTGGATAATGCAGTGATAAACTGTCAGCTCACATGTGCAATTCTCCCTCTGCATCTTCTCCTGCATCTTTCCAACTAGTCCATTTTTTTCCCCGCACATTGCGGGTGCTCCGTCAGTCGTCAGTCCCGTGAGTTTGTCCCAGGGCATTTTCATGTCATTTACACATGTAGATACTTCTTCAAATATATATTTTCCTTTGGTTCTGCCATACATTGACTTATACCCAAAAATTCTTCTGTAACACATAAACTGGAGTCCACTCCACGGATGAAGACTGCCAGCTGTGCATTGTCAGTTGTGTCAGTGCTCTCATCCACAGCAAGGAAGTATGCAATGAAGTTTTTTCTCTTTTCTATCAACTGTGCTTTTAAATCAGTGGCAAGCTCACACACCCGATCAGCAATGGTATTGTTGCTGCTTAGGCATACATTTAAAAATGCTTGTTTTTTGACTGGACACCAGACATCGCACACTTTAATCATTCAGCTCTTCAAAAACTCTCCTTCGGTAGATGGCCAGGCGGATATCGCGATCTCTTCTGCCACTATATAACTAGCTTTCACGACAGCTTCACTTTACGATTTTGCTTTTGTAAACATAGTCTGCTGTGACACTAGACTCTTTTTAAGCTCTTTTACCTTCTGTAGCTTCTGCTCTATGTTGAGATCTTTGTACTTGTCCTCGTGTCATTTATAGTGCCGTCTTATGTTATATTCTTTAATTACGGAGACATTACCACCGCAAACATGGCATACAGGTTTGCTTCCAATGTCAACAAACATATACTCTGCCTCCCACCGGTTTTGAAAACCCCTGTTTTCATAAACCACTTTTAGTTTGGCCATTTCTTTTGGGGATATTTTAAGCACTGAAACATTTATCTGCTGAACACTGATGAGTAGGCTATGGTAACAGTGCAGCAGGGTGGAGGGGCTGGTGCTGCGATCTGTTGCTTGGTGATTGGAGGTCATGACCGCACGGTAACTATTGTAGTGCATTATGGGATTTGTATGAGCAATATATACCAGCGGGCCATTAATAATAGACATGAAAGCGGGCCTTGAGTTTGACATGTCTGGTGTAGGTCATTCGTACAAATTCATACGAATTGTGCAACTCATAAAATATGTACAATTTAGCAAAATTGTATGAATTTGTACGAGTGAGGTCATACGAATTAATTTGAATTACGGGCTCATTCAGTCAGCCTTTGTTGGGTTGTGGAATGTCTGCGAAATGATGTAGCCTTATCTAGTGATTGACTCCATTGGTTGGCGTCTGTTGGTGCAGTGTGAATTAGCCTGAAACAGCATCATAACCGGGATTGAATTTAAAGAGTAGCTGGTTTGGGATGCTCTGTTTAGGTAACAACTTCATAGTTTTTATTAATGTTTTAAACTAGTTTTTATGTGTATATCTTATGTGTTCATTTTAATTGTACTTGAAGGGATAGTTCTGTCATTACTCACTCTCAAGTTGTTCCAAACATGTATGAATATTTTTCAACTGTTGAACACAAAAGAAGATATTTTGAAAAACGTAGATAACCAAACAGTTCATGGTAGCCTTTGAATTCTATAGTATGAAAAAAAATAAAAAATACTGTGGAAGTCAATGACTACTGTCAATCATTTGTGTTCGGCAGAAGAAAGAAATTGATACAGGTTTGTTACAAGTGGAGTAAATGATGACCGAATTTTCATTTTTAAATGAACTATCCCTTTAAATATTTAATAATTTTGTTGTCTTTTTTTTGTCATCAAGTTAAACTAAATCAAAATGAGAAATGGTACTATGAAACTATAGCTGCAATATTTTATTTTATTTTAGGGTTAGGGTTTTTTATTTCAAGATATGAAATTTTTTGTTTAAAATATGAAATGTTTGTTTTAACTATAAGGTTAAAACAGGTTTGATGTTAACATGTTGCTAAGCTAAGAATGTGACACTAATAAGCATATAATACTTAGAATAATTAATATTTTACTTGATTAAACAATTTTAGGTATATTTCTCAGTATTGAAACAAAATGCTTCTTTCCTCATTGCTGTTTTGTATATATTTTTTTCCCCTCAGTGAGTTTGCATTCATTGACTTCATTTTATGAACAAAAACAGAAAAAAAGATGGCAACAACAACAACAAAAAAACAAGCCATACATGTTTGTACCGACATGTAAATGAAGTAAACAGTTTTTAGGTGAACAATCCCTTCAACATCCTGTCTAGGTAAGCAGCTCACTAGGTTTTGTAACACGGCCAGTGTTGGACAGTAACGGATTACTTAGTAACACATTACTGTAATTTGATTACAAGCCAAGGTCTCTGTATGTTACTGCCGTGTTACATTGCTGACAGAATGCAGTGTTTTATAATCTAGAGATTGTAAAAAGTATGTAGCACATGCATTGTGAATCAAGTGCCAGTGGATTAGAGACCTGCTCCCACGATACCTGACTCAACAGAGTGCAGCGCGGGACAAGACTTGATATGCAAGTACAGCGACTTGTGTGTGTGTGTGTGTGTGTGTGTGTGGGATGTGGGATGTGGGAGAATAAAATGATTCACGGGACTCCCGCAAAATAGAAATATCTAAACATAAAATATCTAAAACAAATTAATTGTTATTCATCTATAGCACAAAGGTAACATGAACTAATATAAAATATAAACTATTTAGAAATGTGTTTGCATCATAGAGAAATGCAGTGCTGAAATTTGCGTGCTCACGAATTCTCTCATTATAACACACAAATTGTAGACATTATGAAAGATTAATTATGCATTTATTTATTGTGTTATAACAAAGATTTGTGAGATTATGATGAACTGAGGTGTCTTTTAGACATTATAAATACAGCGCTCTTTGCTGGAATTCTGGCAAGCTAGACCATGCATGCAGCAGCCCTTTCTTTAGTCAAAAATAACAGTGTACTGTGAATGTTGACGCTTTAATAACAAATATTTATTGGGAGCGTGTATGCTGGGATTTCATAAATTTCATGGAGAAAAAAGTAATGTAACTAGTAATGTAACTAATTACTAATTACTTTTGAAATAAAGTAATCAGAACAGTAACGTGATTACTTTTAAAAGGAGAAATCAGTAATCAGTAATTTGATAACATTTTCAGAGTAATTGCCCAACACTGAACATGACTAGTGTTTCCATTCCCTCAGAGATTATAATGTAGCTTGCTGCTGCTCACGTCTGTATTGCAACATGTACTGCAAACTTATGTTGAAACCCAGCTGGAGGCGCAGACATACAGTGTGACCCCGAGGGAGAGCGAGAACCTGAGAGAGGGTTTATTTAAGAACAAACAGTATGTTGCGGGGGAAAGGTGGAGCCACTGCTTTCATGAAAATGAAAATCAATAGTTTTCTTTCACAGTAATGCTCACTGACAGTGACTTTATGAACACTGTAAGTTTATAAGAGACAGAGAGAAGGAGAGAAAAGTATTGGGAAAGTTTTCTGTGTGTGCAGAAACTTTCTGGACAGAAAATCGAGTTTTATTTTATTATCTGTGAATATATTCTGATTTTACTGGATGCTGTTTGACAGTTTTTCTCAAAAAGTTTCTCTGTTTTTACTTCACTTTCTAGTTCTAAAACTGTGGAACAACAGAGGACTTGTTGGTGTGAAAATAAGATCCAAATATCTGGACAAGATGCCACAAAGGCAAAAGAGTGGATTAAAAGTATCTAGACTAAAAAGAAGACGAAGAATAAAAAAATAAAAAATAAAGGAAGCCAGACTAGGCCAGGCACTTAATAAGACCAGAGAGCGTGTTATTCTGTCACAGTATCTTAATATGCTTTGGAGAGTGACCTGAATCTTTCATAACAGGAAGAGCTTGTTTAAAGAGGGCGTGCACTTAATAATCTCTCTCCTTTTTCTATCTCTGAATCCTGTTTTCTAAATCCTGTTTTTTTTTTTTTTTTTGTAAGATTAACATGATATACAGTATAACTTATTGCTTTATCATTGCAGGTTAGGACACCCCACAAACATGCTGAGAGACAGTAAAATAAAAAGGTTTTCTGCACTTTACGGGCCTTATCATACACCCGGCGCAATGGGGTGCAAATGCAAACCATGGGTGTGCTGGTCCAAAAAAGAGGTGTGTTCAGGCAAACTGTTTTCAAAATTACAAAAAAAAAATACAAAAAATAAAATCATGGTTTCTCAAAAATACTATGCAGCACAACTGTTTTCAAAAGTACTAAATCAGCATATTAAAATTATTTCTGAAGGAACATGTGACACTGAAGTCTGGAAATATATTAAATTGAAAAAAAAAAAAAAGAAGATCTAAAAAAATTCAATGGATATTCCACAACATCGCTGTTTTACAGTATTTTTAATCAATTAAATGCTTCTTTCAAAAACAAAAAGCATACCAGCTCCAAGCTTTTAAACTGGTTTGTTCATTGATGTTAAATAATATTTTTGACTTAATTTAGATGAACCACTTTTTTTCAGTGCGGATGGTCAAAATCACCCTCAAGTTATGGACTGATTCTTTCTTTCAGTCTTCAATCTGGGCGCAAAGTGAATGTCAGTGTTTGAAGACGGTGAGAAAGGAAAAGAACAAGGGTTAGAGGGTGTTTCAAAGGGGGAATAGAAAGCATTGTCTTTCATGGTCATGTCAAATCTAATTGGATTGTGGATTGCGTCCCAATCTGTGAAGTGCTGATAGTGAAAGTGGGCCGGAGGTTTGGTTGGGACAGGAAGAGGTGCTGCCACTCTTATGCTCTCGTTTTGGGTGAATAGATGAGTCGGTGGAAGGGATAGAAGGTAGAGAGGGATAATTCTGGATTCTTTGTAGATTTAGATCAATGAACAACATGATCTTTCAGTGTCTGACCTCTATAATCTGGGTCAGAATCATTGTTTTTACCCGGAGACCCAAATCTAACATGGATTCATCATAAGCATCTTTACTAAGTGACCTGCAGCCTATCCTGTGTGAATTAGAGCATAAGGAGTTTTTTTTTTATCTTGTGTATTCTCTCTCTACTGTACTCTATTTTCAGCCTTTTTATCCCTCAATTAATTTCAGGACTGTTAATTCCACTTCATCATCACAGACAGTGAATTGGCACAAAGCGTCTGAGCCTGCGTCCCTTATGTTCTACTAATCATCTATAGCAAAGAAGCGTGTTTCATCTGTTAATATGTGTGTGCATCTACATCCTGTTGACATTGCTTTCTGAGAGTTAGATTAGTTTTCAAATCCTTTTCAGTTGTCCTGTCAATTATGTTAAACCCTGCTCAAGTTGATCTATATCCTTCCCAGTACTGCTGTCTACAAGCGTGTTCGACAAGAACTGAAATAGATTGTAATGTTACCAAAGTACTGGGGTATTATGCAAATATATGGTGTTAAATGATCTCTGATGTTTAGAAGGTATTTTCTGAGCATCAGGAAGTTGTGCATGTACAGAGACACTCAAGATTTTGTGTAACAGTGCTCTTGTGAATCTTTTCAACAGAGCTGCGTATTTTTTCTTTTTGGTTGTAATTTACTCACTAAATTTTCAGATTTAAACTTTCTTTTCCATACTATGAAAGTTTTTAGTTAGTATAAAGACTAAAAAAAAAAACCACACACCAGATTCGCAATTGTGTATATTGATATATTCGGTTTGAAAACACAACACTCTGGATTTTGATCAAATGTACGTTTTCAGTGGATAATGATTCATATTTCAATATATCTTTCACACATATTAATTTTTATTTCAGTTCATGTTTTAGTCATTCTGCTATGTGCTGTTGTATTTTTAAATTTATTTTTTAAATTATTCAAACTTCAAATTATTTTCCTTCTTCTCATCTAATATTTATATATACCGTAATTTTTAGTTTATAAATTTTCAGACTTATTTCAATTAACAAAAACAATTATTAATCGTTTTTATTTTAGCTAACTACAACACTTAGCACATATAACATCCACTTTATTCTTCATTTAATTTGATTCTTAGCAAAGAGCTTAACTGACAGACGATCTGTCCAATCATAAATCCAAATCCACCATTTTGTCCGAAAAACAAATCAGACAGGAGAGTACATTAACTTCTGTGGACTTAAACTTGAAAAATAATGATGTCTTTCCACAGTTGAAATAAAATATGTTCTGATGTTCATTCATGTTTATTTTGTGCTTTAAAGTCCGCATGAAATCAAAATTTACTTTACTAGCGCACATTGCTAGTCTGGATGTAAACAATCCGTGCAAGTTAATCTGCTGAAAAAAAAAAAATTGTCTTCGTAATCTTTAATCAAAATATGAACATTTACTTCCGCTCTGGAATGGCAATCCTTTTCTGATGACGTCAGTTTGACGGCTTGGGCAGAATATCCTTAAACACACCCCTCCAACCATTAGATTGCTATGAGTGAGAGACAGAGAGGAGGAGTGCAAACATAAAACCATGTCCTCTATTCAATATTCCGTTTCAGCTGAAAATACATCACGACACTGAAATAAAGTCGGCAGCAACTTCCAGTTCACCCGGATTTTAAGTAAATTTGAAAAGATGATTGGTTCACGTGCCGCTTGAACTGAGGCGCTGCAGTGATCTGTCACGACACATTAAAGAGCCACAAAACGGTATTTTTTTTTTTTTAAAATTTCTTACATGTTTCATACCAGAAGTAACCTGCTCTGTCTTGTCTCGGACGTAGCAATAGTAACTATGGAGGACAGGTTCTTGCGAAGGGTCAATTCAATTAGTGTCCTTGTCTTTTCCACAAAAGAAAGTAAATCAGTTTTGTGAAAAAATAATGACAGAATTTTCTTTTTCATTTTCATTTATTTTATTTTTATTTTTTTGTGAGGGAAAAAGCTATTATTAATACATAGGGCCAGATTTACTAAAAGCTTGCGCCAGCGTAATCCGTCTTTTGGTTTTAAAATAGTACTGTCAGGATTTAGTAAAGATGCGCAGTGAAGAATTAGTGCTGAGAAGGCTAATTTAATTTTATTTTAATTTAAATAAAAATCTTTTTTCGCCTGACCTTATTGAATAAGCATTTGTATGTGTTTCCCTTTCAAATGCATTTACTGGTATTTGCGCAATCATTTAACACCTCCAAAAAAGCATGTCTTTAACCAGGTGGTAATTTGCGCTGCTCTTGGTAGATTATAGGTCATTATACGTCTGTGTTATTTAATTTGCGTGTTGTCTGTAAATCACCTGCAGAAATTTCCCCTCCCATCTGTGGTGTTTTGGAATTGCGGTATCGTACTAATTTGCCTTGTTTAATAAAAATGATCCCTAGTCATTTTACATGGAGGCATTGGTCATGTATATATATATTTTTGATTTATGTTGTATTTTCTGAACAATTAAGTTGCTCTTTGTTTGGATACAGTGTATCAATTTAATTTGTCTCCTGTATAAATCATTGTCAATATCACATTCCACCCTCACTTTATATCATCCAAGAGCTTGTTCTTTCTACCACCCCCTCAGGCCATCCCTCTTCAATCGTGTCAGATGGAGAACATACATGCACTTCACATACAAAACTATTATCTGCTCGATGTCACATTTTCGATTCTCCTTGGTGACTTCACCCTGAAATCACACTGACAGCATAAAGTAATACTTGAGAGTATTGCAAATGTTGGAGCAGGTTTGGAGGGAGAGTTTTCAGTCTTTGTATACCCTTCTCGTTAGCCCTCTGATGGAGGAGCTGAACTGAACCACACTGGTGACATGGTGCAAAGTGATTTTGAAGGAGGAGCAACCATGCTGCATACACACATACACATGTTCTCCTCTCGTGTTTGTCTTTGCAGCAAGCCAGCCTCAGCTGAGGCAGAAATTTTATTTAGAGACCTTCAGATCTGTCAGTAGATTTGTCCCAGTGGCCCTTTAGGACAGGGAGTTGCCATCTCACTCAGTCAAGAAGATAAGCTGGGTTGCAGGCAGCCTCTGCTGTGTTGCATCATTTTGGCTTTTGTTGGACTTCTCACAGGCCTTTCAGTGTTGTCTGCAGGGTTTCCTGAACCTTCTTCAAGCTCTTCTTTTTTTTGTGCCTTGGTTGTATTTGTGCAAACCCTGCCAGTTATCTAATTTTGTCATATCCCACCACTCAGTGTACTCCATAACTGCTCTACATGTGTAACAATTAAAATGGCACCCATTGTCACACTATTTAAAATATCTATAGTGCTGTTATCAGCCAATTTATAACCTCCATCCATCAACTGTTACTTATTTGTAGTGACAGAATCCATTTTTATGCCATTTTGCATTTTCAACTCGCTGTTTAAGTGTGCGTCAGCCCACTCAATGTGTAAGTGTGTGTTTATTTTGTACTCGCAGTTGAGCGATGCATGAGTGTGATGCAGTCGGGGACTCAGATGGTGAAGCTGAAGAACGGTTCTAAAGGTCTGGTCCGACTCTTCTATTTGGATGAACACCGTTCCTGCATCCGCTGGAGACCGTCTCGCAAGAGTGAGAAAGCCAAGAGTAAGTCAAACACACACGGATGTATGTAAACATAAGAATGTACACAGCTGAGAGATTTAGTTTTATATATGGAAATAATGATGCAGTTTTGTTATTATTAATAACTTTTGTTAATAACCTTTCATAACTTATTACTTTTTAATAATTTTTTTATGACTGAAATAGTTTGTTGAAATGCTAATAAAGATGAAGTCAAATAGAAATAAAACAAAGAAAAACACATAAAAGCACATAACAAAACAACTAAATCTTAACCATAAATGAAAACTGAAAATATCAAAGTAAAGTTTATTCAAATAATAATTTTGCCATACCCCTGACCTGTTTGTTGTGTTTTCTTTCCCCATGTGCTCTGTGGGACCTAGTTTCTGTCTCCCGTTCATTATGTCTTTTGGTTCAGGTGTGTCTAGTTAATCTTCATTTGCCAACCTACTTAAGTTGTGTTCTGTTCACGGTTTTCTGTCCGGTGTACTGTGTCCCTACGTGTGCATCCTGCCTGTCCATCCTGTATCTACACTCTTTGACGCGTACGATCACACCGGTGTGATCAGTCTTGGTTGGTCCCTGAAGCATACGATCACACCGGTGTGATTAGAACGTTCAGTCCGTCACGTGATCAACTGCTGAATTCAAATCTGCTTTCGCGCTTTGGCTGGCGTGGAGCCAGATCGCACGTGCTGAGCGTTTGTCATATTATTACAACTATTCAGTGTTTTCAATCATATAATGCTTATTTTAGGTTTTAGACATTTAAATACACATAAGTACTAACAAAACCATACATTTATAGTCTGTAAAATATGCGCTGATGTCTAAAGAAGCAGCAATAATGATCCTTACAACTATAATCTGACAACATGTTTTATTGATATCATATACAGATTGCTCTTCTCCCAGTTTACAGGAGACTTAATTTAATGTCTTTTGGAAGGGGAGGATGAATTTATGTGTTGAAAATCCTACAGCTCGGATTCAGGGCAAACTAATATGGCGGCACCCATCACCCGGTATAGATCAACTAACACCGTCATTATAAAAGTGTTTAAACTATCAAATACATTTACTTGCACATATTTTAGAAATGGAATATCAGATATTTCATAATATAGTGAGTATGTTTGTGAATATTAATAAGAAAAAAAGTATATACATTTTAAAATATCACTGTGATTTGTGTGCAGTCATCTGAAAATAAACCTTGACAGATTGATCGAGAATTTTATTTGCTGACAGACAACTACTTAATAAATAAATTAACATATTTTGAAACATATTTTGCTTTCAGTTAAAATGATCTTATATGAGGAATAATTAAGTGGAGTAGGAAAATGGAGTGAAATAATAAAAGGAAGCTAGCATATTTATTTAAGAACAAAAGTCAGTTATAGAATTTAAATTGCAATCATTAGCAAAAAAAAATAAAAAAATTACAGATGCGCCACAGAATAGCAGAATTATTTATATTTATGGATATTGCATAAAAATGCTGTATGGAATAAGATGCAAATAAAATGTCCAAAATGTGCATAAAAAATGCATTGCAAACATATTTACTAAATACATTTCGTAGTTGTGCATCAAAGTCATATGACTTTGCCCCAAAAATTCAGAAATTTAGCTTTCCTATTTTGCTCCAGTTTCCAATAGAATTTTGTTCTCTTGAAAACATGGAATAGTTGCAATCTTTTTTGCGTTATTCCATTTCTTAATTTAAATTTTTTAATTAAATTGTTTTTTGCATGTATTATATTCTCTATTGATGGAAACATAGCTAGTGACAAATCAGAGTCAGAAACAATCTGCTTTCAATGTTCCACATCTGTGGTTAACTGATCTCTTTCTCTCTGTCACTTTCTTGATGTCTTTTTCTTGTTCACTGGCTTTCCCTTTCTCTTTTCCTCTCCCTCTTTTAGTCTCTGTGTAATACTTGCTCTCTTCTGCTTCTCTATCAAAGAAGCCCATGTAGATTTTGATATGTTGAGTGTCTGAGCGCAGTTCTCCTCTCTTACATAATGGCTGTGTATGAATCACAGGCCAGGGGCTTCCAGAAACACACCGCTCTCTCACCATCTGTGTCTGCGCTCCACTCTGCTTGTTTGGTTGAAGTGAATTCTGCATAAGCGCTCCTTTTTGCCCTGGATGAGCTGTTAGTGTGCTGGAAATAAATCCTGTTCACTCCTCTCCATATTCACTTTAGGCTTTTGTTAACGGAGCTGATCTGACCTAGCCCAAATGGGTGGATTATTACACAGTATGGTTAAAAAAAAAAAAAAAAAAACTTGAGCTGTTGTCCCTTCCATTTTACCCCCTTTCTCCTCACTTTCTCTCTGTTTTGCTGCTGTCATGTTTGTGAATTGCTCTCATAAGATAAGCCTCTTTGTTAGTCCATTTGCGTAATTAAAAAAAAAAGACAGATTGTACCCAACTCATTGTCAGGTTAAGGGATCAGCACTGGAATCAATGGCTTTGATGTGACTTGGCTTTCTAGAACACATGCGGAGCTGTTTAATAAGATTATTATAACATGAAGTGTTAAAGATCTGTGTTCAAGGAGTAGCTCCCTCAGAAATTAAAAATTTTGAAAATTTTATATTCTGCTCATGTCATTCTAAACCTGCATGGTTTTTTTTTTCAGTTGAACACAAAAGGAAAATTTTCTGTCAAATCTACTCAGCTCTTGCCATAAAACAACACAACGACAAAGTAATCTTAAGTAATCTAATCAAAGTAATCTAATTGGATTGTTGTCTCAGTGTTTCTTCTGTTTTCCGCATTAGTATTGTTGAGAATGCAGCGCTGTTTCAGCTGCCTTTAAATGTGTTTAAATCACAGCAGAGTCTGTGGTTTGTATCGGAGAGCTCTGCTCCAAACTCGAACGCTTCTCACAGCGCTGTTTAGTGGTTGCGAAATCAGCGAGTAAACACATTTGTTCTGAGTTTACGCTACGCTGTCTTTAGGCAGAGCTACTAAAGGTCTGTGCAGTGCGCTTCATACAAGTATCACTGTGCCACTTTTAGTTGATCGCATAACACGCGCATTGTCTCTGTGCATTACTCTCCAACCTGTGCCACTGCTTTTGACTTTGTCCAACGAGATGAAATGAATGACACGAGTGTGTTTATTCTCAACGTTTTTTTTCTCGAAACACAAGAGAATTTACAAGAGTTTATTCTCAACATTTTATTTTGACATTTATCTCAAAACATAATGACTTTATACTCGAAATTTAAAGAGTTTAATCTCAACACTATATTTCGACATTTTTCTTGTAATTTAACAGGTTTAATCTCATATTATAATGACTTTAATCTCGAGATGGTTTAATTTTTTTATTATCGCTTGGCCCTAATCCTCTTAAGTACAAAAGAGAATGAACGATGACATAATTTTTATTGAGTTAAACTACTATTGAATTCATTATTAATGGTTAATCTTTCTTACTTTACACGAGAATTAATGATGCTTTTGGTGTTCATGACATTGAAAAGACATTTTTGCTACATTAGGGGTGAAATAATGGTTTATTATCAGTTCCTGTTCCTCACACAAAGCTAGATAGTTTCAGAAGACTTGGAATAAAGATACAAAAGAGGTTTTATCAAACTGTTATGTTGCCTTTCCGTGTTTTTTTTTTTTTTGCTGTGGCCACTATGAACTAAGCTACAAATATACAAATAAACTTGAATTGAATTGACCTGTCATTATATGGCAAGATTTGCATGAAATTTCTGTGTTTCGTTGAAATAAAACCAGCATACTAGTTTGAAATGACGTGATTCTGTAAAAAAAAAGAAATATCCCTTTGAAAGGGGATTGCTGAAAAGATTCAGATGCTGGTTTGGGTTTAGATGTTGATAAGACTGAAGTGGACAGAAAGCACACAGTGCCTGCAGAGGCTGTCAAGAATTGTGCTTTCATGTAAAGCAACACAACAAACACTCAGCAGCCAACACTAAAGCCTAGGTTCCCTTATGGGAAACCAAAGAAAGAGTAATGAATAACGAGAGCAACAGAGAGCAAAAGGCATAAGGGAGGAAATAGTGCTGAAATCTAATTACATATTGTTATGCTTCAATGCTTTAAAAGTGAAAAGAGAGACAAACATAAGGAACATGGGGAAGTAGGGGTGATATCTGTCAGATGTTGCTACTCCAAATAATTGTTCATTCAGTTACAGAATCAGATAAGTATCATTAACACACCATTTCCACTTCAGTTTCTATTCATTTCATTTTAAATTGAACTCTTCACCCAAGGAAATCTTTTATTGTAGTGGAGTAATGTGGGTCAGATAGCTGCTGGCAAGGCTTTTGCTAATGAATGTATCTCTCCGTGTTGGTCATCCATAGCTAGTGGCTCATTGTTTCAGGGGTTCAAAGATCATGTTCTCTTTTCTCTCTCCCTTCCAGTCACCATCGACTCACTCTACAAGGTCACAGAAGGTCGTCAGTCTGACATTTTCCATCGCCATGCAGAAGGGAACTTTGATCCGAGTTGCTGTTTCACTATTTACCATGGCAATCACATGGAATCCCTGGACTTGGTCACCTCTAATTCAGAGGAAGCGAGGACATGGGTGACCGGACTCCGATATCTGATGGCCGGTATCAGTGATGAAGATTCACTAGCTAAGCGGCAGCGCACACATGACCAATATCCTTTACTGCAAGATGGATGGATACATTTATTACAGTAATCATTTACTCATCTTCATGTTGTTTCTTCTGGGGAGCACAAAAAAGACATGTTTTGTTAAATGTTCACACTGCTCTTTGTCATGCAACAAATGCATATTTGCAATTAGACACTACCGTTCAAAAGTTGCAGGCCAATAGGACTTTTTGATGCTATTGGAAGAAGTTTCTTGTGCTCACCAAGACTGCATTTTTTTGATCATAAATGCAGTAAAAACAGTAATATTTTGAAATATTATTAAAATTAAAAAAATTTGAAACATTTTAAATATTTAAAAATATAATTTATTAATTATAATTTAAATAATTTATACATGTGATGGAAGTGAATTTTCAGCACATGATTCTTCAGAAATCATACAAACATGCTGATCTGGTGCTCAAGAAGAACACATTCTCACTCCCAACTCATCACATATTGACGCTTGGTCAGGACCCCTTGGCGTCCCTTTTTGGCCCCTTTAGGATCATTTTTCAATGCACAGGGGTATCCTTTTAGCATCACTTTTTGATGTGCAGGGTCCTCCACTGTTTCCAGTTGCTTGTCTTAATTTAATGATTTGTATGCATTTGTAAGAAATAATTTTATATAAATGTATACTTTCATTGGAGCACCTAACCACACCCCTATCCTAAACATGCCCACTTCTGAACAATATAAAACAAGTAGCATCAAAGTACAGTCACAGGTATTTATTGCAAAAACTCCTGAGCTATTCCAAGTATTCTGAAGCTATACGATATCTTTATGCAAAGAAGATAGTAAAACATAAGGTTTTAATTGGTGAAAATGATCCTGCTCCGTTAAGATGCTCACATCTCATTCAAAAAGATACTCCCGTGGTGTGACAGAATTTTTTGAATTTGGCAACACAGACTGCACACACAGACTGGATCTCAGCTTTACGGCAGACAGAGATGGTGATCGCGTCTATGTCTCTCACAAATCAATCGTCAACCAAGCGTCAATATGTGACAAGTTGGGAGTGAGACTGTGTTGTCAAGAAACATTTCTTATTATTATCAATGTTAAAATAAGTCTTAATTTATTTCAATTAATCAAGCAAGCAATAAATAAATAAGCAGATAAAACAAGAACTTACTAACTTCTAACATTTATTTATTTACAAATTTTGCCATGTAAAGTGCCTTCAGTGCCTACCTACAATATATAAATGTTTATTATTACTATTATTAATTTTTACTCTGTTCCTCATACAAAACTATCATGTGGCCTTGGAAGACTTGAAAAAGAGCATGCAGTTTGTACAGACTACTGTTTTTGCCACAGGCTTTGTTGTTTGTAAAAGAGCAGCTTTGAGATTCAGAAATCAAAAGAACAGAACACACTGTAATCTTCATTTTTAGTTAAAATAATCATTTAATGGAGGGATTGAGGAGGAGTTGCATACATCATTGGATAAATAGTTGGAGGCAGAGAGACAAGGAAGGATTTGTGATCGATTTTGACTGATTGATTTAGAGCGATTTACAAAAGAGAGAGATGTATGAAGAGGGAGATGGCATGAGCTCTTTGAGTCAGTCTGTCTGTGAGCAGTTCACTGCCTCAGGGAGTCTTCGTCTGCAGGGAGTTCTTACAGAAGCACAGCCTCACATGAAAGGACCGGCCTTAGAGGAAAAGGAGATAAAAAGCCAGAGCTGCTCATCCTCTCCTCCCTTATGTTTATGTCTGTTATTCTCATTAAAGAAGCGTGAGTCATCAGGAGGCAGTCATTATAATCTGCCATAACAGTAGAAACACAGCATATGGCCGTTGGTAATTTCACTTTCAATCTAGACGCCAGTTCAACTGTGACCGTTTTATTGTTGTGCATAAAGAGACAGTGATTCCAGTGCCCTTCCTTTTCAAAACATAATCATGGAGAACCAGACAAGCAGAAGACTTTAAAGTGTCTTCAGACTGAGGATGATGCAAAACTTGGCAGACTATACAGTGGGTACAGAAAGTATTCAGAACCCCTTAAATTTTTCACTCTTTGTTATATTGCAGCCATTTGCTAAAATCATTTGTTCATTTTTTTTCCTCATTAATGTACACACAGCACCCCATATTGACAGAAAAACACAGAATTGTTGACATTTTTGCACATTTATTAAAAAAGAAAAACTGAAATATCACATGGTCCTAAGTATTCAGACCCTTTGCTGTGACACTCATATATTTAACTCAGGTGCTGTCCATTTCTTCTGATCATCCTTGAGATGGTTCTACACCTTCATTTGAGTCAAGTTGTGTTTGATTATACTGATTGGACTTGATTAGGAAAGCCACACACCTGTCTATATAAGACCTTACAGCTCACAGTGCATGTCAGAGCAAATGAGAATCATGAGGTCCACAGATGTAAATTAGATGTACAGCTAACTCTGGTACAGGGCCTGAACTGTGCACGGTCACTGTCAAATAAATTAAAAAAGGAACTGCCTGAAGAGCTCAGAGACAGAATTGTGACAAGGCACAGATCTGGCCAAGGTTACAAAAAAAATTCTGCTGCACTTAAGGTTCCTAAGAGCACAGTGGCCTCCATAATCCTTAAATGGAAGATGTTTGGGACGACCAGAACCCTTCCTAGAGCTGGCCGTCCGGCCAAACTAAGCTATCGGGGGAGAAGAGCCTTGGTGAGAGACTGAGCTCCAGAGATGCAGATGGGAGATGGGAGAAAGATGTAGAAAGTCAACCATCACTGCAGCCCTCCACCAGCCGGGGCGTTATGGCAGAGTGGCCCGACGGAAGCCTCTCCTCAGTGCAAGACACATGAAAGCCTGCATGGAGTTTGCTAAAAAACAGAGAAATAAGATTCTCTGGTCTGATGAGACCAAGATAGAACTTTCTGGCCTTAATTCTAAGTGGTATGTGTGGAGAGGAAAACCAGGCACTGCTCATCACCTGTCCAATACAGTCCCAACAGTGAAGCATGGTGGTGGCAGCATCATGCTGTGGGGGTGTTTTTCAGCTGCAGGGACAGGACAACTGGTTTGCAATCGAGGGAAAGATGAATGCGGCCAAGTACAGGGATATCCTGGACGAAAACCTTCTCTAGAGTGCTCAGGACCTCAGACTGGGCCGAAGGTTCACCTTCCAACAAGACAATGACCCTGAGCACACAGCTAAAATAACGAAGGAGTAGCTTCACAACAACTCCGTGACTGTTCTTGAATGGCCCAGCCAGAGCCCTGACTTAAACCCAAGTGAGCATCTCTGGAGAGACCTGAAAATGGCTGTCCACCAACGTTTAACATCCAACCTGAAAGAACTGGAGAGGATCTGCAAGGAGGAATGGCAGAGGATCCCCAAATCCAGGTGTGAAAAACTTGTTGCATCTCTCCCAAAAAGACTCATGGCTGATCAAAAGGGTGCTTCTACTAAATACTGAGCAAAGGGTCTGAATACTTAGGACCATGTGATATTTCAGTTTTTCTTTTTTAATAAATGTGGAAAAATGTCAACAATTCTGTGTCTTTCTGTCAATATGGGGTGCTGTGTGTACATTAATGAGGAAAAAAAATGAACTTAAATGATTTTAGCAAATGGCTGCAATATAACAAAGAGTGAAAAATTTATAGAGTGAATACTTTCCGTACCCACTGTAAGGTGGCCAACACAAGTCTTTTTTGAGTGAAAAGTCAGTTGTTTATGAATCCGACTACACAGTTTGCTCTGTATGCTTCTGATTAATTACGAAGAATGAAAAAGCTTAATTTGTATGTGAATCCGACTTTCTTGTATGTTACTGTGTATAGCCCATGAGGGCATTAATATGTGCAATTTTTTTGTGATACACATCTTTTCACATTTATTTTTCCGCTGCAAACCTGTATAATATGACTGAAAAAGCAGGAAACACTGGCACAGAGTTACAAGTTTACATTTTAAGAATCAATAGAAAGACCCTAAAAAAAACAGCCAGTTATTTCTATCACACACACAGTCAGGAACACAGGCATAGAAATTTTAATGGCATGTAATATAAAATAGATATTCTGCTTCATACAGCGGTAGTTAAATGTTAATGCCCCTCTGATTAGCCTCCTAATTGTGCCACTGTTACCTGAATCGACCGCTATATTTGGATGACTTTCAAAGTCTGTCCCTTGTCTGCAGACCCTTCCAAGTAGCCTCTCATTGTTTTCCTTTCAGTAACAGAAGAACTGCCTCTTTCCTGCCTGTAATTACATCCATCAAGGCTCTCTGCCAACTGTCATACTTCATGAGACAAGACATCTCTTCTTCCAAAGTGTAGATGATCTATTTTATGACAGCTTCTCACTACTGATCACGCATACAGAAAAATATTCCTCCGTACCCATATGCACACACATTTGCAAATACCTTAGCAAATTTATCAAAATTACATACAGTATTACATAAAAAAAAAAAAAATTATCCACACAAAAATGTCTTTCACCTTTAAGCAGATTGAGATCCAGCTCTTTGTTTTCAACATCTCATAACTCAGGATCTTTTCACTTTACGAGACAAATAAAGCAGCCCAGTTGCACTCAACAGATGGGCTGATGCATTAAAACAGAGCTTTACTTATTTCAGCTGTCAGGATGGCTGTTTTTTTTTGTTTTTTTTTCGTGAAAAATTAATGAAAGTGCACACTTGCACAATAAAAACGGTGTCCGTACTGTGTGTTTGTCAGCTATGTGATTCTCTCAGTTGTGCATTAGAACTAATTGTGTTACAGCTCGGAGAAGAGAGAAGGATGAGCTCATCCACTCCTGATGTGCACAGGCAGAAAAGTCATACAGATAATAATGTTTCTAATCAGGTTTCTTTTAAAGAGACAGACTAGAAATGAGAAGCATACAAAATTTTCATTTTGCGAATAACTTTTTCTGTTTAAACTGTGTTGCCATCCTGAAAATCATTTGCTCAAAATAAATGTCAGTGTAACTTTATTCTGTAGCATCATTGTCCAGCCTTTTCTCTGGTGGTCATTTCTCTTAACCTTGCTGCTGTAAGTGGATGAAGCAGACCTTCGAGGAGGCTGATAAGAATGGAGATGGTCTTCTGAACATTGAAGAAATCTACCAGCTTTTACACAAGTTGAACGTCAACTTGCCTCGCAGAAAAGTCAAACAGATGTTCCAGGTATGTGGGGAAGATTGGAACAGTGGAAGCCTTAAAGTGAAATGTTTTCATTTAGTCATCAAATGTGACTTTATTTTTTTTTAGAGGAATGCAAATGAAGATTTTTAGTAATACAATCAGTCTCTGCGAGTCCATATAAACACAATCTGAAGCTCAAATGAGAAGTGAGCTTACGTTTACGTCAAACGAAAAAAGTAAAAAATTAGAATTTTTCTTGCACACTCCTCTTGTTTCCCTTCAGAAGACATCGATTCATATGCTGGTAGTTGTATGGATTACTGTAATGATGTAGCTTTTTGTAGCTTCACTATTTGGGAACCTGTTCTCTTGCATTATGTAAACTTATAAAGATTTTTCTATGTTTTTATATTAATTTAAGAAAAGAAAGGCATGAGTTGATAATGAGAGAATTTTGGGGGGTGAACTGTCTTTTTAATATAAATGGTATCTAAAGCTCATGAAATTCAGTCAGTATTTTTATTGCTTTGTAGAAAGTGTGATTTAATCAGGCTCAGGCTGTTCCCAAGGCAAGGTACAAATTATAATTTTAAATATCACATTGTTTTCTTTGTACTATTTGTTCAGTGGAGCTGTGCTAACACCATTGTGTTCTATATACAGTAGCACCTATGATTAAAGTTGTATCTCTGTTTTTGCATCAGTAAACTTGGAAGACATTGAATTTGAGCTAATACTGAGCGGTAGTACTTTTGACAGTTAAAGAGAAAAGGAGAATTGTGCAGAAAGCAGGTGTAATATAGGTGACAAAATGAAGAATTTTCACTTAAACTTAGACTGTTATTCAAAAAGGTCAGTTTATACTAATGCATTGAACAGGCATGAAGAGACAATTTATATTTTATGTTTTAATGTAATCTTCCTTTTATGCATAATGATAGTAAAGGCATTTAAGGATATTTTTCTCTTTGAAAACTATTATGTATCTTTGTTCTTTCTCTGCATGTGTTCACAGGAAGCAGACACTGATGACCAGCAGGGCACACTGACGTTTGAGGAGTTCACTGTCTTCTATAAGATGATGTCATTAAGGCGAGACCTCTATCTGCTGCTCATGTGTTTCAGTGAGAAGAAGGATCACCTGACCGCAGAGGAACTTGGCAACTTTCTGCATGTGGAGCAAAAGGTCAGTGTAATATCTGTTCCTGATCAAAACCTGTGACCTCTCACATTCAATATTGTGTCTCTTCTCATTTACCATATTTATATGTCATTCTCATCTGGAATGGAAACTAGTATCTATGTTAAATTCCAGTACACATGTTCCAGTGACCATGTCTAGTTATGATATTTTCATGTTTTTATGAACATACATTATTGCAGAAGCTTTTTAAAATAGTGTTTTAAATGTAAATCCCATAAGCACTGTCCTGACTGATGTTCTGTAACCGCCTCTGATGTCAAGCTTTTAGATTCTTCCTTTTCCTTTTCAAGCTCTTGCATTTTATTATGTGCTGTCTACATAGTGAAACGGTCCAAAGTTGCCTTGTCACTATTAGACAGGAGTTGAAGCTCCTTATTCATCAAGTTAAAATTGTATTTTGCATGTAAAAAAAAAAAAAAAGTCATCCAAGCCTTACATAGGCTTTAGTATGGCTTTAGTTTCTCCTATTGGTTCTTACATTAAAAACCCACACAAGTAATACAGAACTACTGTAAACAACACTTTCTATATTTATTATGAGTATGTGTGTATATACACAATATTGTTTTGCTCTGTTTTCTGCATTTCTTTTGTGTTGCACCCTTTATTATACTTCTTTCCCTATTCCAGCTCAGTATTCCAGCTCTTGGGCATTCTTTAAGATTCAGAAAGTAAAAGGCTCTGCCTCTCTATCAGCCACTATAATGGCTTTCCAGCTGAGGCTATGAACAGCCCCAGTGTGATGCTGAAAAAGCCTCTCTGTGCCCCTGCTCCCTCTCTCTGCCCACGCACGGGCCGTGAAGCCCTAGGGGAAGTTGTGAAAAGAGGGAAAGGGTGCAGACAAAACAGAAGGCTTCATCATTTAGTGACAGAATGGCAGTTTGGAGGATTTTTTGTGATCTTACTTTAAAAGGAGGTGACCCTTAGAGACCAAAATGATTGACATGCTATGGATCCTATCTGGAAGAGTGACATGAGGTTGACCCTCTCTTTTCATTTCTTTTCTGCTTCTTCACAGATGTCCAATGTGACCCCTGAGTACTGTCTCGACATAATCAATAAGTTTGAAGTCTCTGAGGAGAACAAGCAGAATGGAGTTCTTGGAATTGAAGGTGAGGACTTTGTTTGGACACACTCAGCTTTTCTTTCCCTCCCTATTTTCCTATATTTATTGAAGAAAACAGACAGAATGAATGGATATTATTTCTTTCAACAACTGTTGAAAGAAATGTATACAGATTTGGAATGAGTTGAGGGTGAGTGAATGATGACAACATTTTCATTTTTTTATTAACTATTCCTTTAAGGTCCAAACTAATCTCAGAACAGAACAAGCTCAACATCAATAAAGGTTATTGAAGGCACTGCTAAACCAGCTCCAGTTAAACAGTGAGCTGTGTCATGAAACTGTCATGTTTATTGTTTGGCTTTTGTGTCTCTATTAAGTGCCAGCCTACTGTAGAATATAGAATACATGACTCCATAGCTGTGGCAGAAAGTAGAGATGCCTTCACCGTTTACATTTTACAAAGTGTTACTTCATCTGATCTTTTTGGAGCTTTATTGATTGGGTCCATGAGCACTGTCCACTGACGGTGAAGCACTGGCCACCCCCTTTCCCCTTAAGCTAAATAAGACACAGGGTTTCAGTTCAGCTTGGCTTCTTGTTAGAGCAAAGCTGGTGGAACTGATTGATCCTGCCTGCTGTGTGTGAGCCCTTATTAATCCTCTGGTCAGACCAGACTATGGACTATCATCTATCTATCTATCTGTCTATCTTTCTGACTGTCTGTCTGTCCGTCTGTGTTTTGGTCAATCAGATCACAAGTAGACAAGGGAGACATATTTCTGTTTATACTTGCCATTTTAATCCCTCTCTTTTTGACCACTTTCCTGATTTATTTGAGGGGAGGGTGTATATATGGGCAGGTGTATGCATGGGCCTTTTCTGATCTTTCAATTTAATATTGCAAAATAAGCTTGTACAATTTACATATGAAGGAGACAATTGAATATGACACAGTGGGCATCAGCTTTTGTTGCAGCCACAGAACTATGCTGAATGCTGTGGTTTGTGCTAGAGTCAGGACTAGTAGAACACTGTGCTTTTTAAATTTTTTCGTCTTCAAACCACACTTACGATTTAAGCTGGTAGTTTAAATCCCATCTGTTTAAGAATTAGGTCAGTAGTCAGAGAGCAGTCATTCTTTAGTAGATGTTCGTACAAATTGACCACATGAGCGTCTACACTGCGAAAAAATCCAGTCAAGTGTGTTTTCGACTACCTCTGGAAGTGGCCAATCTCAAAACATTTCAGATCCCATTTACACCTGTATTTAGCATTGTTCACATGATTGGATTGTGAAAAACATATCATCTTAATACCAAACGTAAACAGGGCCTATAAATCTGTCCTTTTTATACATGGTATTTATTGCAAATTTGCAATAGTTGTTTTGTTTATGTGTGTGTGCCGCTTCCATAAATGAATGTATGATGTGTTTCTTAGTGACTTGTTTTCCATTAGTGTGGCTTGTCAAGCTGAAACTAATTTATTCAGCACACATCTGCTGCATACCACTTGCACACAACTCTCTTTTTGTCTAAAAACTGCATTTTCAAAAGAGAGCAAGACATTTAGGCTTTTAAAACGTCACTGGAATCATCTCGCCATTTCTTGCACTCTGCAATTTTGCCATCACCCCTTTTGTCTTTGATTGAGTTGATTGTGTATGGTTGTAACAACTGATATTTTAGCAGTGCATTATTTGTGATTTGCCCAAACTTTAATCTCACCAAATACATTCCCTACTAATTATTTTTGGCTTGTTTTTGATTCTGTAGCACTATATAATTTACGGCTCAAAGAAGCAAAAAATATACAGCTGTTTTGGGTCTGCTTTCACTATCTAGGGTTCACCAACTACATGCGGAGCCCAGTCTGTGATGTGTTCAACCCTCAGCACAACGACGTCAATCAAGACATGGATCAGCCTCTGTGTAACTATTTCATAGCCTCTTCCCACAACACCTACCTGACTGGAGATCAGCTGCTGTCCCACTCCAAGACGGACATGTATGCTTGGGTCCTGCAGGCCGGCTGCCGCTGTGTGGAGGGTAAGAGATAACACCTGTGGATATGTCTAATATATATTTTCCAGTGGTTGTAAATCAGTTATTTTTAGAGCCTTGTTTGTGACTATGCTTTGTGTTACAGTGGACTGTTGGGATGGTCCAGACGGGGAGCCTATGGTCCAACACGGTTACACTCTGACCTCCAAAATCACCTTTAAATCTGTCATTGAGACCATCAACAAATATGCCTTTGTAAACAATGAGTGCGTACTTCCTTCTCTCTTCGGCTTTTCTTTTCTCTTTTATGATAGTTGCTTATGATCAGTCATTAGTTGATGTCAGGAAATCAATCATCATTTTCTTTGTAGCATTTCGAAACTATCCCTGGTGGGCATAGTGAAGCCATTTAAAGCTCATTTAAATAAACCATACTGTATGTTCACTTTTTAAAAGTTTTAAAGTAATTTTATATTTAAAGTAAGGAACAGTACTCTGATGTACTGATGTACACATGAGATAACGACTGTTGTTTCATTACACTACTAAAAATGTTGTTATAAAGGTTATTAGACCTAAAAAGTATATACTTAAAGTTTTAAATATTATTTTACAAAAAAAAAAGTTTTTTTTTTTTTAATCATGATAATAGAAGATTAAAAGACAAATGTTTCACTAAATATCATACAACTTGGTGGAATTATGTGATAGCAAGGTAGCATTATACCATTGAAACGTCACATATTATGTTAATGTATGACTGTTAATTTAAAAACAATTCAGATGGGCTTGCAGTCCCTATGCTTGCTTTGTCTTACTATTACCAGACAAGGCATCAAGTGAGGTGCATGACAAAAAAATTCTATTTAATTTGTTGTGGAAAATTTTTTGTTTATCACCATGAGGTACAGTAATAACTGAAGAGATCTTTCAGTACCAGAGTCTGGATGCTTCAAGAAAACTACCCGTCTGTTTCTTTAATGGTTTTTATCATTAAACAGCCACCTGTTTCAGCTAATGGCTCAACATAATGGAGCAAATGAGCCTTTTAGCACATGCACATCACATGCAAATTACACTCACCAAATCCCAAGACACCCGCTGACACAGCATTGCTATCACTGTAGCTCTACAGGGCATCTTTTTATCTTTCATCTTCCCTCTTTCAGAGCATTTTTTTTTTCATGGTTAGTGTACGTGTATGTGTGTATTTGTGTGCGAGAGGAATGTTGTTTATAATGTAGTGCTTTTTAAACCTAGAGGGTTTCCCTGATTCCTAGGTATCTGACATTCAGGTATAGCTTGTCTGAATCTAATTCTGTCATTTTCACGGAGCACACCATTGTTATTATTATTATTATTATTATTATTATTATTATTATTATTATTATTATTATTATTATTATTATTATTATTATTATTAAATTAATAATTAAATAAAAAATTATTGTTTTCCACACTGACATTTCTGTGATCACCTAGCCATCATCACATGCAGCCATCAAATTCACAACACATCTTTTACTTAATGAATGTTTTTGTTTGAAGTTTTAAAACGTATATAATGAATATTGTATGTATGTATGTACGTATTTGTTTTATTTATACATTTAGGTTCGGCTTTAAATAATTAGATAATATAGAAGTGTAATAGTTTTATATCTGTACTTAAAATGTTAATTGACCAAATGTGTCAGAACCCTTTTACGGTAAAATATCTAAACATCATTAAAACAAGGTAAATTAACTGGATAAGCAAAATTGATAAGAAATTATTTAATTATTTAAATAAAACCTTAAACAGTGGTGTAAGAAAAATGAACTTAATTCAACAGGTATTTATTCTCTGAAAACACGGTATCTACTGCACATATGTATAATATCTTAATATTTATTACTTTTCCAATTTATCATGATTCATGGATGTTTCGCTAGATTTATTGGTAAACAAGGCACAAACACAGATTAAGAGAAAGATTTTTGCATTGTAAAATGTGTGGTGTTTTCTTGCATACTTTTGGAAACCCCTTGTTAGAGCTGTTGTTAGAATATTCAGTCAAGATCTCAGACTGTGAGTGAGAATAAAACCCAAAGTCAGTATGATTTGTTTGAGTGTGCAGATGAAGTAAATAGAACAGCCAGACATCATGCAGCAGCAAGGGAAAGTAAAAAACAGACAGACAGGAAAAAGGGAAGAGTGAGATGGCAAAAGATGGAGAGAAAGAGCACATGACAGTGAACATGAGTCAAGATGAAAGAAATACGGATAAAAGGTTAATGTCGGGGGAAGGCTCTGGAGGCAGGGAGCAGCTGCTGACTGTTCTAGCTGCTCCCTGGTTTGTGATTACTGTCACCCTAATCCTTCCTCTCTTCTGTCTCCTGCTGCGTCAGGTTCCCCGTGATCCTGTCCATAGAGAATCACTGCAACATTCAGCAGCAGAAGAAGATAGCTCAGCACCTGAAAGAGATCTTCGGAGACAAGCTGGATGTGGGCGAAGCTCTGAACAAAGACCCAAAGCAGCTCCCCAGTCCTAACTCACTGAAGGGCAAGATACTTATAAAGGTTTGGCATGAACTGGAGACACCTTTTATCCATTTCTTATATATATTTTTCCCCCTTTCCTGCTTTTGTCTACTATTCTCTCTTTTCTTTCTGTCTTTTGTTAAACCCAACTTAAATTTCCATGCTGGTATGGACTAGTTAGCTCTGTTTTGGTGCTGGTCTAAATGGTGAACCAGCACAGTATTGACTATTCACCAAAAAAATACCAGTATACAGGACTTCCAGATTTTAGACAAGTAAAATAGTTAATTTACATAATGATTTGAAAGTTTTAAGTCACAAAATATAGCAGTAGATGAAAATGTTTAATAAAATGCCATTAGAAATATAAGAAACTGGAAATGGACCAAAAGTTTTTGTGGCATTTGTACTGCATAAAGAAATGTAGTTATCCAGTTGGACAGACTTGTTGGAAGTTTTGCAAATCCACATTTTTATGGTTGATAAGCCCTTAAATGGTTGGCATTGAAAGACCAGCCAGTGATGAAATTCTCTTTCTGGTGGAAAAAATGGAGATTTAGAACGTGTGAAGGGAGAATGAGTGTTAGTAAGAAAGAGATGGGCTAGAAGATAGAAAGTTGAGCTGTAATACAGAAGTGAAGGAGTGGGGTTGTCATAGCAAGCTGGGAAGGACACATACACTTGTATTCTGTATGTGTTTTATAGAGACTCTCCATAGGCATATTTTTTTCATACTAAGTTAATCATATTTCCTGTTCTCTGACAATAACGCCACCCCTTAACATAACCCTCACAGAATGCTTCTGCCATTTTTTAATTAAAAAAAATTAAGCCATTTGATTTACATGGACACAGGAAGTGTTAACACTGTAATGCCCATGTTTATGTTGTAATACCTAAGACATTATAGATGTTTGTGTTCTCATAAACCATGTCTTCAAGAACACACAATGATACAACTCTTGCATTGATAACTTCTATGCAACCAACACCTCAATCTTCCAAAAAATTATGTGAACATTATTGTGTTAAAGCCCTTTTTTAAGGTTACATAAAGAATCATGCTTTGAAAGTACTGTATAGATTGTTAATGGTGTTATGAACAATCTTTTTATTAATAGTTTATCTTCATTAATATTAGTTTTTTGAATATTGAAAAAAGTGAAATATGATCAAATATGAAATGACACGAAAATGAAATGATACTCAAAATATGTATCTCATGAAAGAGTCATACAGTCATTCATTCAACCAATTTGTTAAAACAGCTGATTCATTCAGAAATGAAGCAAGTGACAGTAAAGATAGGTTACTGTATTATTGGCTTACTCAGTTCATTCAAAAACATGGATTCAATCAGTAAAGAGTGTTGCTCGGAGATGCACAACAATGATAACAAAATAAAAAAACATGATTTATGAAAATGTATAAAAACTGAGTTATCTGTCTTTGTAAATTAATTCTTCACATGCATAAACAAATAAATACAAACATAAAGAACACAAAATAGAAATACAAAATAAATGTAATGAACGCCAAGTTCCAGTGATATATCTTCACAATCCTCTATAATGTGTCTTTATGTACATTATTGGTTCCATTTTGGGGTAATTTAGTGGTCATTTTCTGTACATTATAACATTACGTTGTGTGGAGAAAACATCATCAGGAATAAAAACAAAAAAACAAAAAAAAAAAAAAAAAATAATCATATCATAATAAAACAGTTCTTAGCTCTACACAGAACTGTTACTATCTGTAAAGAACCTTTAAAGAACCATTGTTTTTTTTAATACCTTTACAGAATCCTCCAGATATGATTAAGAGCTTCAGCAAATATAACATTTCACAACAGAAAAATAGAGATGGATTGTGTGAAAAAGAGCGAGGTGGTGGAGAAAGAGATTCTGTCATCATTTACTCACGCCATTTCTTTTTCATTTTCATCATAAGATAAGATATTTTGAAGAATGTCATAGCTGCTCTTTTCCATAGAATGAAAACAGACTGTGGACTGTCAAGCTCTAAAAAAGTTAAACTTTTACTTTTTTCCTCACATAAAGCTATTTTATGTGGCTTCAGAAGACACAGAATGCATGGACATCTTTGTGTTTTTTTTCTTTTTCTTTTTAGACCTTGTAAAGTAAGCAATGACAGAATTTTAATTTTAGCTAAACTACTTAAGGATGTAATGGGATGACAGGTGGTCAATCACATGAGAAGAGAGTATTGCTTTGTGTAAATACCAACGTCACTGTGCCAGCGAGGAGCTTGGCATTAGTAAAACAGGTCAAGACAGATGGCACTGCCAGCCTGCTACACTACAGGACCCTCCCAGTTGAGCAAACAGTGACGGCAGAATCTTAAACCCAGCAGGGACCCTTTGTGATTGGAGCACACTTGAGTAAATCCCCCCACACTTGAACACGGGTCTCCTTTGATTACACACACACTTAAACGTGCCACAATGTCAGCTCCCTCCGCCAGACAAGAGCACTCATCATGTGTTCCTGCAAACTCTGGAGGTCAAAAGCATGGGGATTGATTTTCCCTCCATCTTGTCCCTCCACCAGCAACTCTTATTTCCCACTAGCCCTCACACAAATGTGTTTGTGAGAGAGACCGACAGTCAAGGAGGAGACAAGTGTTTGTGTTCAGAGTTTTAGGTTTACTGACCCTTAAACGGGTTTCAGTGCTCTGAAGTGTCTAAGACACTGTTTAATCTCAGGCTAACAGATTCAGTGCATTGTGGGTCATTGGCTTGGCTGTTAAATGTCTGAATGACGGGTGAAAGTGAGTTGTGTATCTTATCAGGAATGAAATGACAGGGTTACTGAGTCAAAACTAAAACAAAACATCAGATTTCAGGCTTTCTTGTAAGAAAATGTTTCTTCATTGAACTTAAGACTGCATACTACACTTCACCTGTGTCCAGCAGTCATTAGTATGGATTAAATTCTAGTATCAATATCTGAGGTGGTGTCGGTAGTTAAAAAACACTCAATAATGAGGTTGTTTGCTGACAAATACCATAAAAAAGGATTATGGAAGCATTCATTCATCTTTTCTTGTCTATAGGGGAAGCGTCTTCCTCCTTACTTGTCTGCAGATGCTGAAGAGGGTGAGGTGTCTGATGACGACAGTGCTGATGAGATTGAAGATGACTTCAAGCTGAAGAATAGCATGGTAAGACTGAAACACACACCGATCAGGATTGAGCACACACATATTTATACACACTCAGTAGAGTAATTTCATTTATATTTTCATTCATCATAAATGTTAACGTTTTACAACTTTACAGTATCGCTGCACCGCTCTGACACAGTCCCATAATGGAGAAACCTGTTCAATAAAACCCCTTTTTAATACTAAAACAAATTATTCATTTATATGTAGAAGAGTATATAATAATAATAATAATAATAATAAAAATCCTCATCTGTGGCACTCCTCTTTCATTTTGCATCCAGATAAGTAGTGAACATGTCTAATCTGTCTGTACATTGATATTGTATGTATCAGTGTCAATCCAAATGAATAAAAATGCAACCACACAAATACCTTATTAAAATTACAGATAAGATCATGTTGCACTTTTAAATGTTACGTTTTTCACTTTTCCACTACTCCAGCTGTTGTTTCCCTTTCTCCATGTGCTGCTATGCTGCCTTCTTTTCACATGTTATCCTCTGCATCTCTCTCTGCTTCTATGAAAATCTCTCATTTTTGATGCAGCCAGTATTTTGTCTGGCTGCTTCCTCACACCATTCTGGCTCACAGTGAGCTGTTGGTGTCAGTCTCTAAAAGCCAATCAATCACAGCCCGAACCCACACCATTCTGGCTCACAGTGAGCTGTTGGTGTCAGTCTCTAAAAGCCAATCAATCACAGCCCGAACCCCTGGCAAGCTTTTGTTTGTGTGGAAACACCTCTATATAGGCAGCGGAAAGTCTTTGTGTGACAACATGGCCATTTGCCAAAAGATCCATCCAGCAGCGCTACCATTAACAGAGACTCCTTTACAATCAGTCCAGCAATTTGTCCAGATATTTAACACATTCATTTATTTTCCCAGACGCGTTTATTAACAACAGATTGGTTTCCTATGTAAGTATTTTTGTCTTCTTTAATGAAGAATGCTTTAATAGCATTTTTATGAACCCTTGCAAAATACTCATGTTGCTTTGTTAGGAGTAATTAATGTTTAATGATCCACTCAGACAACAAGTCATTGCTGGGAGCCAATTAAAAGTTTTTTATGCTTCATCTCATTACATGCCTACTTAAACGTGTCAGGAAGATACATGCTGCTACTGCTGTATGTTGAGGGCCATTATGGCTGCTTTTTCTGAGGACAGATTTTAAATCAATTTACCTGTTCAAACAAAAACAAAACTGAACCTCTTATTTGCATAATTGGCTTTTATAATACTTAGAACTCATCCTTTATTGCTCTCTCAGATCAGTATGCCAGGCTTTGATTTTTAATAAAATGACTCATGATTAGCCATTGAAATTTAGAGAGAGAGAGAACACACATCGATTAGGCCTCTTTCACACTACGCTGGCAGTGCATATTTATTTTGGTACTCATAATAAAAAAGTTACAGAATTCATATTGCATGTTAGGGGTGTGCCAATCTGATACTCAGTATCGGTATCGATTCGATACTGGCCTTTTCTGCTGGATCAGGGTATCGGTCAGAAGAGACTGATCCAAATCTAATATAGTGCGTATACTATTCTGTGTTATTATTAAAGGGGTCATATGATGTTGCTAAAAAGAACATTATTTTGTGTATTTGGTGTAATGAAATGTGTTTATGTGGTTTAAGGTTACAAAAACATTATTTTCCACATACTGTACATTATTTTTTTCTCCTCTATGCCCCCCTTTCTGAAATGCGTCGTTTTTTACAAAGCTCATCGGTCTGAAAAGTGAGGTGTGCTCTGATTGGCCAGTTATCCAGTGCTTTGTGTTTGGCCGAATGCCTCAAGCGTGTGACGGAAATTCAACACACCTTAACAAAAAGTCATGCACATAACACTTCAAAAAAACGGAACAACAAGAAACAACAATAAAACCCATTACAAACATGCCATTTGTTGCATCCAGTGGGGACATAATTAAATAATTATAATGACTTATACTGTCTTTTTACGCATTGCGTTGCATCGTGCCACGTAAACATAAAACCATGTCTGCATTTGTGATCGTAGAAACGACAAACAACAAGCGCTACTCTACACTGCTCAAAACTCGCGTTTGAATCATCAGTGGCAAATCCTTTACATATGTAAATGTATTTACAAACTGTGAGTTAGCCGGCATTGTAGTCTTCTCTCCCAGGATCAGGAGACAGTCCTCCATAAAATGTGCTGCACACATCTGAATATTTGGGTTGAACTGTTCTGGAACAGTGTTGTAAATACAACTTTAATGGATAGTTCACCAAAAATTATAATTCTGTCATCATGTACTCACCCTCATGTCGTTCCAAACCTGTATGAGTTGCTTTATTATGTTGAACATAAAAGAAGATATTTTGAAGATTTCTGGTAATCAAACAATTGGTGGTTCCCAGTAACTTCCATAGTATTTCTTTTCCTACTATGGAAGTCAGTGGGATTTGGGATTTGATTACCAGTAATCTTATAAATATCTTCTTTTATGTTCAACATAAGCAAGCAATTCATACAGGTTTGGAACGACATGAGGGTGAGTAAATGATGACAGAATTGTAATTTTTGGGTGAACTATCCCTTTAACCACTGATTTCTAGTTGTGTCCTCTTTTGGAAGATCAAACAAAGTATTTTCTAGAAAAGATTATTAGAACATAATGATTTAAATATTGGACATTATTAAAAAGTGCAGCTGAGGGATTACTTTTAAGTACACTTAAGTGGTTTGCAGTACTTTGATGATTTGAAGTATACTAAAAGTTCACATTCAGTAGTTTTAAAAATACTTATTTTTCACAAGGGTAAGCAGCATTTTTCTGCATAGCAAAAGTGTACATAGAAGTTTTAGTGTTGAGCCTATTTTTGTCATAGTCATTTAAAAACAGAATGAAAATGATCTACAAACCTGTTTATCAAGGCTTTTATGAAGCAACATACAATCTTGAGCTATTCAATTCTTTTGAGGAAAAAAGGAAAAAGAAAAGTTTGTATCAAGCTTGATGCAAGATAGAGCTTCTGTTCTGTAAATATGATTTATTAAGGCAGTTAAGAAGTTTATATCTTAAGTTTGTTGTGTGGAAGTTCTTCCTATAAATAATGGATGCTATTTTCTTAATTTCTTATCTTAAAAAGATAACTTATGAACTGCAGATTTTGATACTCTGCTTACTGATTTTCAGTCCAATGGGTCCAGTCAGCACCAGGTGGAGTCCCACATCAGGAAGAAACTAGACTCACTGATGAAAGAGTCTCAAATTGGGGACAAAGAGGACACGGACAGTTTCTCTATCCGAGCGCTGCTCCGTGCCACCCATGAGGGAATCCAAAGAAACCTGCGCAAGGTAAAGTAGCGCTAACTGTGATTCTACATTCTGAAGTCTGTGTGATCTCCAAATTCTGTGTAAAGATGTAATGTTGCATAAAGCAGCACCTAAAACAACAAGACACAAACCCATTTCAGCCCCTACTGAAATAGGAAGCTCTAAAGAATGAAATAAACAAAAAAGGAAGAATTAGAATACCTAATCAGTGCCCACACATTAGTCTTGCAATCCAGAAAAAGACATGGAGCATCCCTTAATTAGCATTCGTTCTGCCTCTTTTCTTGCCCTATTATTAGACTTTGCACTCTAAACATTCATTTTAATGTGCCGTTTGTAACACACAGAGGGATTTTCTCTCCCCTCCAGTGTTCCTGCATAATATTTATGAAAAAAAAAAAAAAAAAAAAAAAAACTGAGAGCCGTTTGAGCAAGCTCTGAAATTTAGAGTCTGTCTGGAGTTGATTTTAAGTCACTGTTGTGTTAATTTTATGCATAACTGAATGTAAAAACGTCTCTCTGACCGCATGTCCACAAATACAGATTTTGACATTCAAGTCTATGCGTTAGAATTAGATACTTTTTAAAGAAACAGTTCAATCATAACTGGGAATGAAGACATCATTTACAAACACTTATGTTATTCCAAACCCATCACTATATTTTTACAGTGGAACACAAAGGTTTTGTAGAATGAACAAGCTGCTCTTTTGCATGCAGTGAAAATACACAATAACCACTGGATATTATCCTGTTCCTTACATACTAGTGATAAATTACTAGAAAGTTACAGGCAGGTGAGTTTGATCAAGGTTGGAGATAAACTCTGCAGGAAAGTGGATCTAAAGGGCCAGTTGAGAACCTCCGGCATAGGCAGACTAGATGATTGACTGGGGTGCCAAGAGGGTGCCAATGAGTCCCCGAACGCCCTCTGCATTTTAGCAAATAATTTGTGACCCCTGCTGGCAAAATGAGTCTAATTTTGAGCTATACAGACATACTATATAGAAAAATCTAATTTCAGGTTTTCACAAAAATGAGTTCATTAAGCCCTCGTCTAGCGATCCTAAAGCTCCAAATAGTAATAGTAATACATCTAAAATCATCTTTATTTGTACTGTATGTTTTCTAAGAAGAGTACCTTTTTCTCTTCTTGCGCTGCCCCTGACTGATATATGAATCACGCACATAACAGTGCATTCACTAGCACGTGATCCCGATAAGTATACATATACTGTATATACAGAATTGCAGTATTTAAGTAGGCTATTCACACAAACATAATCAGTTATGTCTTAAGTGAACGTCTGGGGAACTATTGGGAAAAACATCTGATGTGTAACATATTAGATCCGTGCAGTAGGACTTAGCTACTATAGGCTATAGGCCGCCTGTCTCATTAATGTTAATCAAACAATAAAAGAAAAGATAGCTGCTCTTGATTGAACTGCTTTTGTAGTTAAAAAAAAAAATATATTTAAAAAAAACACACAAAAGATATTTACAACATATTATTATTTGTTTCCCACTTGAATGCTTTTGTTTAGATGTAAAATTAAAAAGTAATGGACTAGGCCTATTTGTTTCTTTCTTATATTTCTTCTACTGTTGTTGTTTTTCTTATTTTTAATAACAAAGAAAAACAAAAACATGCCTATATTGTGATTATTAATATAGTAATTAATATTAAGAAAGGAAGTTGAGGAAACAATGCAATGTTGCTAGGTGATTTTGCTTTGAAACCTTCAGAAAACTTCAACTTGATTTTTCTCAGAACTGACTTTGCTGACTTTGTCGAATTCAAACAGGTGTAGCTCAGTCATGTTTTGTCCGATTCCAACAAATCATGTCATTTTGAAAGTATTTTAATGTACTTATTTTATATATTTTTATATGCTAATATTTTATATACAAATTTTTATATAATAGTTTTAATTAGTATAAGAATGAATATATATTCAAATGTTATCAGAAAGACAGTGATCATAAATACAATTATTTAGTGTTTACTGAAATTATATAATTTTTAAATGAATGAGAGCATCAGCAATATAATGCATGATTTAGTAAACTAGAAATAATTTCAACAACCAAAGCTTTTTTACCCCCTTAAATGTGTTATTTTATTAATTTAATTGACTTTTTTTATTTGATCCACAGAATGTTGCAAAACGTATTTTTCATTTAATACATCTTCCATTCAACAATACATATTTAATTATTTATTTAAATGTTTTAAGTGCATTATTTATTTAAATGTAAATTTATTTTTATTCAAAACATCTTGCAATTAGTATTTTTATTTTTTAATATCAATATGAACCAATAGGGAATAATGAAGGGCACCAAAATGTTCATATACGACCCTGGTCCATGAGTCATATGGACCACTTTTATGCCACCTATGATGTTTTTTGTCCTTTTTGGAGCTTTGGCAGCCCCTGGTTACACTCAGAATTATTATTATTTTTTTTAACAACTAAATAGCAGCTTAGACATTTTGTTAAACATCTCATTTTGTGTATTGTGCATTTTTTAATTATATGTGAAATTATTATAATATATTGTGTGTGTGTGTGTGTGTGTTATCCAGAATTCGAAAGATGGAATGAAGAAATCCCAGAGCCGCTCCTTCATTAGCAACCTCAAGCACAAGGTCAGAATAAAGGCAGTCTTTTTCTGTCTTTCTCCCTGTCACTCGCTCTTTCTTTCCTTCTCTTTCTCCATTTTCTCTGTCTCTGCTCCAGAATCAGGACTATCCTGTTTCCTGTCATCTTTGTGTGTCTGCAGTCTCAAATGTTACACAAGTATGTACTTTTCGCTACCCAGAGGCAGAAAGATTTAAAGAACAATTGCTATTGATTGATTAAAGCATGAAACAGATCATAAAGATGCATCAGTCCTTCTAATCAGATATCTGATAGACATTGATTTTCAAAAATGAAAATTAGGCCATAAATTACTCACCCTCAAGGCATCCTAGGTGTTTATGACTTTCTTCTTTCAGACTAATCCAGTCAGAGTTATATAAAAAAAATTGTCTTTGATCTTTCAAGCTGGTTAATGCCACTCAGCGGGTGTTGCATGCATCAGTCCAAAAGAAGTGAAATAAAAAGCACCCATCCATTAAAAAAAGTGTCTCACATGGCATCGGGGAGTGAACAAAGGCCTCCTGTAGCGAATCGATGCGTTTTTGTAAGAAAAATAACCACATTTAAAATGTAATAATCAATTTAATCTAGCTTGCGCTCACTGTTGTACACAGAAGCAGTTCCGGGCAGATGAAGAATGGAGGTTGGTGTTGCACATGCGTCACTCAGAAGTGACAAAAGCGGAAGCGCAGGGGAGAGATCAAAACAAAACAACGTGCACTAATTAGAAGTACAAAACGAGGATTTGTAAAGGTGAATGTCGGAGGATTTCGATATAAACCAAGAGGAGACTGGTTTTCCTTTGTTAAAGTAAGGAAACGTTGCTTCCTTTGCTCCTTTAAACAAACGTTGGTTTTCACAAGACTCACTGGCACATGTGCAACACGACCCCATCAGCCTGGAGCTGCTTCCCTGTACAACTGTTGGCGCAAACTAGATTAAAGTACTTATTATGTTTTGAATATGGCTATTTTTCTCACAAAAATGCATCGATTCACTACAGGAGGCCTTTGTACACCCCCCGGAGCCATGTGTGAAACTTTTTTGATGGATGGGTGCTTTTTATTTCATTTCTTTTAGGCTGAAGCACTGCAACACCCGCTGAGTGCCATTAAACAGCTTGAAAGATCAAAGAAAATTTTTTATATAACTCCGACTGGATTCGTCTTAAAGAAGAAAGTCATATACACCTAGGATGCCTTGTTAGGATGCAGGTTAAACACACCTGCTGACTTGATATCTGATAGTGATTTATCCCTCAAGATCCCATATGATTGTGTGCACGGATAATGACAGCTCTGAGCTCATTCTCAGGTATTCTCATATTTCGTCCTGTGCATAAAAACTCGCTGAAAGCATTATTAATCTCCATCTCGTATATTGAATCTGGTTGGTGTGTAATTCAACACCTCAATAGCAAATCAATGAAGTGAGTAAACAAGGCTTGCGGTCGCATCCCCATAAGTTTAATCGTTGGCTGTTGTATTGGGCCGTCTAAACTTTATTGATTTTTTATTAAAGTGCAATCAGGGTTGTCAGAGTTATGTTGCGGTTTCTCATCTCCTGTAGATCACATCCATCTTCTCTGTCATTCCTACAGGAAGCAGGCAGGCATGCCTCTTATTTGCGCATGATATTTCCTCCCACTCTCGACATTTGTCTTTGCGTGTGTGTTTATGAGGTCTCAAAGGTTCTTCTTTTGTAAGTAATGAGCCAAAAGCCTGTAATTACTCTAGCTGTTATACACAGCTCCTCGTGGCCCTAAAAAAGTTACATGATTGGGACACTAGTCACGTCTGGCAAGTATTAATCCTTGCTTACACACAGACTCATGTGGTTATGTTAAGTATGCCCTTTAAAACAGGCCAGAGCTGTTCTATTCCTCTCTGTTGTGTGTAGGAGGAATTTCATTACCTCCCATCTAAAGCAAAGGAGTAAACATTCGCTCCATGTACTTATTTAGCTTGCTGTGCGTTTATGTGTGTTTCCACAGAGGCACTCCAAATCAAGGCTGAAATGTCAGAGTGTTGAGACAGATGATGACGGGCAGCAGGAGCCATCAGGTGGACAGTTTAACAGGTGTGAATGTGTTTATGTCTTTTTTTTGATGGTTTTTAAATAATTAGATTTTTTTTTTTACATTTCATTTTAGATATGTTTTTTTTATATCTAATTTACAACAAATTAACAACAAATTAACTAGTAACAATGGCAAAGCTGATGATTACCCAAGTCTTCAGTGTCACATGATCCTTCAGAAATCATTCTAATATGCTGATTTGGTGCTTTAGAAACACATTCTGAAAAGGTACAAGCACTGAGCACTATGTTACAAAAGGTATCACTTCACCACTGTGATTCAGACTTTTGAATCAAATCTTCATTTCATCATTATTTAATGAATTATTGCTACCATTATTGCTAGAAAAAGTGTAAAACATATAATAATATCACATAAAATTCTAATTACCACCTGCGTTAATTGGCAAATAGACCTGAGTTTTGTGCATAAGTCACTACGATCTACTGTATAATGAGCCTAATTTGCATTGCAGGCGAGTTTGTGCTGAAAATGTTTACATTGAAATGCATTGCAATAATCAAAAAAGTGGTACAACTGTTTCGTAAATTCACCTCATTATATGGCAGTCATGAAGAGATTGTTAGTGTCTTAGGTTAATGAGAATTTGCCATCATTTGTATGCTTAATGGGCTACATTAACATCATGAGGAATGTCATTTGCAATGGAACCATCACTCTGCAAGGGGCTTTTCTTATCTTTATTTTCACACTGATTTCCTAGTCTAGACATGTGCAGTAAGGATGCAGTGAGTGATTAAACAGGATGCTGTTTGAGCTTATATTTGCATTTCAGTCATTTCAAACTGCATGTGAAGTGTTTGAAGATGCATTGAATAATCAGTTATGAGTACATTTTCATTTATTTACGAGAGCAGTTTGGGGTTGGTGAGATTTTTAAAATGTTTTTTGTTTTTATGCTCACCAAAGGTGCATTTATTTGAACAAAAATGCACAACAAAATATTGTGAAATATTATTACAAATTAAAATTCCTGTTTTCTATTTGAATATATTATAACGTCATTTATTCCTGTGATTGCAATGCTGAAAATTCAGCAGCTATTACCGCAGTTTTCAGTGTCACATGATTCTTCAGAAATGATTGTAATATGCTAATTTGTTGCTAAAGAAACATTTCTTATCATTAGCAGTGTTGAAAATCATAGTGCTGCTTAATATTTTGATATAAAACATATAATTTTTTTAATTCTATACTGATTAATAAAATGATTTTTGCAGAACATTGTTGTTTTTATGTACTTGTAGTCCATTTCGTTTATTTTATCCATTAAGGTTGTATCTCTGTTGTGCTGGTCTTTGATGTAACTTCCTGCCGTTTCCCAAACTGCCTATATTTTGCTGTGTCTCTTTGTAGAGGTGGAAGAAGAAGGAAAACGATAAAGCTGAGTAGAGATCTATCAGATCTGGTGGTGTTCACCAACTCTGTGGCCTCTCAGGAGTGTTTAGATGAGGGTGAGAAATTTTCCTATTCTACCATATCTGATTATTGATCCCTGCTGTCAAGGCTTTGCAATATAGATGTTTAAAAAAATAGCTTTCACTGTAAAAATATGCCGTGAATGATGTCAACCCACCAATTTCCATTTTCCAGCAAAGGCTGTTGCAAGGACATGCATCTAACCCAAGCTTTCTTGCACCTTCTTTCTCAGGATCGCCCTATAATGTTCTGTCGTTTAGTGAGACACGAGCTCAGCACCTGGTGCACCATCGATCTGAGCGCTTCTTAAATTTCAACCAACGTCAGCTCTCTCGGATCTATCCCTCTGCCTACCGGATCGACTCCAGTAACTTTAACCCACAAACGTACTGGAATATGGGATGCCAACTAGGTGAGGAACGACACACAGACGTCCAAACACTCATGAAATTCACAGAGATACAAACATGCATACATTTAAAAATATTCATTCGTTGTCTCCCTCATTCATACACTTTGTATATTGACAAAGTCATTATTGTAGAGTATATCACAGAATGCTTACAAAAAACAAATATCAATATTAATTTGCTAAACATTTAATTTTATTATGTATCTTATATGACAGTGGGTACACTTGTCTAAGCAACAAGCATTGTGTTATGCTTATTCAGGATCCTTCCATAAATAAACTTGTCCAGTCCAATTTCACATTAGTTTCAGTGATTTTTGTAAGCTCACTATCTGGTATGGTATGTAAAAATTTTGATCCATAAAATAAAAATTGCCAAATAAACCTATGACCCAGCTGACCCTCTGACCCTATTTTGTCAGCGTATCTGGGTCTTGGTTGTGCAGACCAATTGACAGGTTGGCCCAATTGTGCAAGTCATGTAAGAAAATGCACATATTCACTTTTCACATGCACACACAATGTTCATGTGAGAGCGACAAAGCTTTTACATACACAAACACACATACAGTGTGGTGCAAATGTCAGAGCCTATTAGTGAAAGTGCATTTCTATAATTTACAGCAGTTGCCAAAATTATTAGAACACTGGTATTTTAACCAGCTAAAATGGTTTTCTTTTGCTGTAGTGTCAGTAAGAAAAATCCATTTACATTTCCAAACATTCATTTTGCCATTAATTGTAATAATCCAGTGAGTCTGACAACAGCCAGTGCTCCACACAGAGATCTGATCTGATCATCATCCAGTCCGTCTGGAATAACAAAGAAACAGAACAAACTGAGACAGACTAAATCCAGAAGAACTGTGGCAGCATCTCCAAGATGCTTCAAAAAACCTACTTGCAAAGCTACAGTACTGTTGTAAAATGAGGATGCTATGAAAAAGAATGTCATAAATAGATTTGCTTTATCAATTAACTTCTATTAACTAAATTAAATCAACATTTGGTGTGACCATCCTTTGCGTTTAAAGCAGCTTTTGCCCTCGGTGCACTTGTGCATAGTTTTTCAGACAGCTTTGCAGGTAGGTTTCTTGAAGCATCTTGGAGACGTTGCCACAGTTCTTCTGAATTTAGTCCGTATCAGTTTGTTCTGATCCATTGTAGAAATAACGTAGTAGATATAACTCCGTTTTCATTTTACATAATAATATTTCCTTTTTTTCCCATACATTTTTTAGCATTTTGAGTGTGAATGATGAGGCAGCTAACAGAAAAGAAGCAGTGATGAATCATATAGACTAGAAGAAAGAGGGTGAAGACAGAAAGTAAATCAGAAATTAAACCAGGACCAAGACACAAAAAGATGGAAAAGGGGATGCAGAAGCATAGCAAATGCAGATGTGTGTGTGTGTGTGTGTGTGTGTGTGTATGTGTGTATGTGCCATTATAAGAGTCCAATAAACAAGAGTAAATTGGAACTTGTGGAGCAGCAGCTGAGTTCTGCCCCCTGATTGTTTATTGAATAAAACGTTTACTAAACCTCATAACCATCCAGTTTGTTAACCATCCAGTTTATTTAGCTTTATACGGCTGAATAAATACATGGAATTATTTGATTGAAAAACAAAATCCTGAATAAATGAAGGAAGGATGGAAAGATAGAAGGAAAGAAAGAAAAATGGACTAAAAAGTAAAGTAATAAAGGTTTGGAAAATAGAATTAAGGTTTTTCTTCTATTTTTATTTTTAACCCACAGTGGCTTTAAACTACCAGACTGATGGACGTATGATGCAGCTGAACAGAGCCAAGTTCATGGTGAATGGAGGCAGTGGCTATGTGCTCAAACCTGGCCCGATGTGTAAAGGTATACTTGTGCATTCCAAATACTGGTACATTTAACATAAGACCACTCTGTCACTAAAGACTTAACTGTAAGAATTACTTAACACTTAAGTGTCAAGTAATTCTTCAGTTACTCTAGGTATTGTGTTGGACTCTATTCCAGGCTCCTTCAACCCACTGAATGATGATCCACTCCCTGCAAATCCGAAGAAACAGTTGGTGATAAAAATAATTAGTGGACAGCAGCTGCCTAAACCTCCAGATTCAATGCTGGGAGACCGTGGTGAGGTAAGCAGGTGCTGCCTAAGAGTATATTTCCAATCGGGTTCAGAGTTGAAATGCAGTTAATACATTTGACGTTTGTGGACTTCATCCATAGATCATTGATCCCTTCGTTGAGGTGGAGATTATTGGTCTTCCGGTGGACTGCTGTAAAGAACAAACCAGAGTTGTGGATGATAATGGTACAGTTTTGTTCTCATGTGTCCAGGGATTTGTTGAGTTTATTTGAACAGAAATAAAGTTTTGGGGCATTAACCCTTGTTAACTTTTTGTGTGATTGTGAATGCAGGATTTAACCCTGTGTGGGAAGAGACTCTGTCTTTCACCCTTCACATGCCCGAGGTGGCTCTAGTACGCTTCCTGGTTTGGGATCATGACCCCATTGGACGAGACTTTGTGGGCCAGAGAACCGTATCTTTCAGCAGTCTCATGCCAGGTATGAGAAATACTATGTGTGTGTCTCTCCAATTATCGGTACTTTTGGACATCTCACATTATCAGCTGATATAAATATATATATATAACTGATATAATCAGATTAAAAAGACAAAAAAGACCATGAGGAGACTGAGATCAACTGAGATGGAGAGCTAAAGAACTCAGGGTCATTAGTAAATAGCATGTAAAGTGTGATAGTAGCAGGCCCCTGTGTCTCGGAGTGGTGTCATGTGAAGCATGTCATTAGAGTAATGGAGGCCTGAGGTGCTGCTGAAGTCTCTCTGCTCTCACACAGGCAGTCACACGGTCTCAGCGATGGAAGACATGCTTCTGTGCTAAAGCAATGACAACATGTTTAAAAAAAAAAAAAAAAAAAAATTGTTGCATTCACTCTCTGAATGTTCTCACAAATGCAAATGCCTTTCTTCCATCCCATTTTCAATCATTCCTCCTCTTTCCCACTCCTGCAGGATATAGACATGTTTATTTGGAAGGAATGACAGAGGCATCGATTTTTGTCCATATCACAGTGCATGACATCTATGGGAAGGTGAGTTTATACCTACACAGACAGCTGTACCTAATCAGTCTGATAAAGATCCACAGCCACTATATCTTCATTCACTTAGTAATTAGATCAGTTCCTACCTTAAAAAAAAAAAAAAAAAAAAAAAAAAAAACATTTAAAATCAGGGGTTAAAAAAAAAAAAAAAAAAAAAAAAAAAACATTTAAAATCAGGGGTTTAAAAAAAAAAAAAAAAAAAAAAAAAAATCGGTTCACTCAGAGCAGAATCGATATTTGAATGTTTCTGTTCCTGCGTTCCTTAGTATTATTACCATTCCGAAACTGGTTCAAGAAGAAGAAATACCGGTCAATAACATTATTTTTTTAAAACAAATTTCTTTGCCTATAATTGTCACACTACACAAGGAAGCCAGGAACGAGGAGATGAGGAATTCACAAAATGAGAGTCTTTAATAATCCAAATGGGGAACATAGAGCACATGGAAGACGTTCTGGGGGGCCAGGGTGGAGCCGAGGGCTCTGGCGGCGGAGGCGGAGATCCGGAGATCCGCGGTGGAGCTGGAGTGGCTAAGGACCAAGGTAGAGCTGGTGGGAGGACGGAGCGACAAGGCGCAGCCAGAGGAGAGGAGAGTCGATGGTGGAGCCGGAGGGACAAGGGAGCCCGGTGGAGCTGATGAATTGATGGTTGACGGTGAAGGCGAGGGAGCTAGGAGCCAAGGTGGAGCCGTTGGATCTATGGGCAGAGACGGAGTCCAGGCCTTGGAGGCTAGAGGCGGGGGTGAGGGAGACTCCGACCAGGGTGACGCTGGAGGATGGCAGTCCTGCGGGGCTCGCGCCGCAATGATGGTGGGCTGAGGACAAGCAGAGGGGCTGCCAGATGACAGCGGTTGAGGAGGCTGGAGCTGGTGGGAGGGCAGGCATTTTTGAGGAGCAGGCACTGGAGGGCACTTTCTAGGAGCAGGCACTGGAGGGCACGTTCAAGGAGCAGGCACTGAAGGACCGGAAACCCCCTCAGGGCTGGACAAGGGAACCAAGGATGAAGGAGGTCTGGACGGGACCAGCGGAACGACGGAGAGAGGAGAGGGGGCAGTTCGATCTCCAGTTCAGACTCCCAGTCTATTAGATCCCCCTCCCAGTTTTGGCACCAACACCACTCCATACTCAGCTCACCCTCAGCCGGCATGCAGGGGGCAGAGCTCCTCCCCGCACTCACACCGTCTGTTGCTTTCTCCCTCGTGGTGGGCTCTGAAGCCAGCTCTTGCACCTGGTCTGATGGCTTGGGCACTCCTTCGGGGGCGATCCTCCACTCAGTCGCTCGGTATTGCGCTGGCTCGCAGATCTTGGCAAGAATTGGCTCTCCATCATCGGTGGGCTCGGCCTTAAGCTCAGCACAGTGGGGGGGCTCTGGATCGGGAGTGGCACTAGCAATCAACTCCTGGGAACCGGCGGGGAATGGAGATCCATTTCTCACCAGTGTCCACTCCACAAAGGCGGTGAAATTCACTCGGGGACCATCCCCGGACGACGACGCTCTGTATGCGATGTTCAAACTGGTGTCGTAGAACGCACAGAGTGCGTCGTCCGGGTAGTTGGTGAGGCTTGCCAGTACCCAGAAAAGTCTGGTGTGGGCCCCGAGCGATTTCTCCTCCTGTTCCAGCAGGTGGTATTCCGGGCAAAGGAGGGGATCCATGGGACACAACGGAAAGAAAAACACTGGGAAAAAAACAGAAACAAAACGGAGGGTACAAATGGTACAAACTTCTGTCTACACTACACAAGAAAGCCAGGAACGAGGGACGATGAATTCATGAAACGAGAGTCTTTAATAATCCAAATGGGGAACATAGAGCACATGGAAGACGTTCAAGAACCAACAAACACAAACAGAAAGGACTAGGGCTATTAAAGACAGGATAATTGGGGAAACACAGGTGAATGGAATAACTAATTAACAGGGACACGGAAAACATGTGGAGGGAAAACAACATAATGAGTCCAGCGGTGTGACAATAATAGGCTAATAATAATAATAAAGTACATAATTTTCTTTACTCAAACAGGAAAAGAAAAAAAAAATCTGGTATCTTAACCTGCTGTACTTTTCACCTTTCTTTTCTAGATTTTGGCCAAATGTAGGATACTAAACAAAAGAAAAAAATCCATTAACACTTTAAAGACATTAAAGTATTTTTTAAGATTAAAAATGTTTGCTGCATTGTAAAAAAAAAAAATGCTACTTGTATAAGATTGCATTTTGAGAATAAAAAAAACCAACAAACATAGCCTGTCATGTTTAGGCTATAGGCTCATGTTACATTTTATTATTACATTCAGAAATAGGCCTAATGTAGGTTAAAATGCCGCCTAACCAAAATGTTTACAAACATTATAACATTATCAATCCAAAAACAAATTAATTTAAGATGAAACTGATGGCTACCTCTCTTATTTGGCACGAATCCAAATGTTTACATATTCGCGATGTATCTGAATGCTAAAATATTATTTATTATAGGCTAGGCTTTGTACTGCACTCGCATCAATTTAAAACATCATCCTTCACATCGGCTATATCAGCACAGTGAGGAGGTGGTCACGCTGAACACAACAGATTGTCCAACGGAGCAGTGTTACTTTTTATACGTTTCTTTATTTATTTCTTACATTTCTGTATTTTGTTTTGATAATGAATAGGCTGCAATGTCGCAAAAATATGTTGTGTCTGTGTGTGTGAGAGGTGCCGGCGCGATATGGTCATACAAGCAAGACATCATTCAAAACTTTTGCTAAATAAACTGTTAAATAAAGAAAACTTTTTTTCTGTTGTCTAGTTTTCCTTTCGGAGAACTTTGGATAGTGTCACAATGAACTGAAACTCAGCACATTCATTTTCGGAACTATAACATTTGATTTAGTTTGTTTCTTTCAAAATTTTGTTCGTTTCTGGTTTTTGTTTTTGTCCCTTGAACCGGTTCAGAGCCCTGTTTAAAATACATTTATTTTATACTAAGTATAGTTCAAATCTTTTAACATAGTTACTGACAGATAACTCAAGACTTACTGATATTAAGTCTAAAATGTGTTTTAATGTCACTTTAATGTCACAAGTTTACCTTAAGTATACTTGCAATAGTTCTATTTTAGCACAATACCATGTAGTGCTGTCAAACGATTAATCTCATCCAAAATAAACGTTTTTATTTACATAATATATATGTGTGTGTACAGTATTTATTTATTATGTATATATAAATACACACATACAGTATATATTTAGAAAATATTTACATGCAAATACTTCATATAATTTATATTATATATAAATATATTTACTATATAAACATAACATTTTTCTTAAATATATACATGCATGAGTGTGTATTTATATATACATAATAAATGTACACAATACACACACATTTATTTTGTAAACAAAAACTTTTATTTTGGATTCAATTAATCGTTTGACAGCACTAATACTAAGTATATCTTTAATTGGATTTAGCACTATTTCCGCACAATTAAAGTGCATTTAGTACAAAATTAGTTGTTCCAATTTAGCAGACTTTAAATATACCAGTTCAGTATACTAAAAGTACAGTTGCAGGGCATTTTATTAAGTACATAAATATGAAAATGTATTTCTAGTATACTTAGCATGAAATTAATGTATTTCAAATACGTATAAGAATCTTTATTTTTCTCTTGGGTATTCATTACTAATGAGACATTTTCCAGGAACTGTGGCGTTTTGATTGAATAAAAAGGTGTTAAAAAGCTCAGCTAGTTAGCATAACAATATGTTATGCAAGCTGTCGTTTCTGTCCATTTCTACTGCAGTGTGACCAAACAAGTGATTGTCTCATTTGTGTCTAATTTCCATCTCAAAACAGAAAAACGGATCTCAAATAGCAAAATACCTTTAATGATATTTCCCCCTGTTGACATTTCATTGAAGTTCCTCCAACCTTTTTACTTTCCAGTGGAGTCCTTTAGTCCTCAACCCAAGCTATACCATAATGCACTTGCTAGGAGCTAATAAGGTACCCTGGCTATGTAGTGTGCTGCATGATACTGCATGAGCGTCGATGTGACAAACTGTTCTTGCTCAGTGAACACTAAGCTGTTGTAACTGTGCGGTTGTATGGACACGTCTTTTATTTTGTCCAGCTGTTTTTGTTTTGTAAGTAATTTTGTTTTGGTCAGTTCTGTCCTTGGTTTTAAAGCTGGATTTGTTTCTTCTTGAAATAAATGTTAAAATTTGAAGGCTAGAAATATGAAAGATGGTTAAATGAATCATTAATGGTTACAAATGAATATGCTGCCATCTGTTGGCTTTAGTCAGTAATGCAATTGTTTGTACAATTGTTTGTGGTCTATACAAAGATTTTCATTGTGAGATTATGTTGAAGTTGACTGTTTGAAATGAACATGACACATCACATATATGTTTTTTTCTCTGAGAAAACATTTATATAACAACCTACCAACCAACAAAACATCTTAATAATTTCTTTGATATCACATATGTAAATATGGTTCATTATACAGTAGACATCATGGGATTTTTAGAATATCATATGCCTTCCACTTTCTCATCTTGATTTTACAGAAATAGAAAATGCTAATATTTAGTTAGTTAGTTAGTTAGTTAGTTAGTATAATTTTTAAGAAATATATTATTTTGCTCTACAAGTAAAAAATTTAAATCATGTGTGACCTATGTCATGTTATCTTTAGACAATACAAGAAAAAAAAATATTTTCATATGTCACACTAGGAAGTAAAAATTATGCAGCATTTATCATTCTCATATTTTTTTTTTTATTTTTTTTGCTGGGTCCCAGAAGGTTAAATGGCTTAAATAAATATCATATGCTGAATTCTCTCTCTATCACTGTCTGTTTCTCAGGGTCGTCAGCTGCGAGGTTTTAGAGGCTTATTTAATAAAAGTTCCAAGTCCTCAGTGGACACGCATATCGGAGTTCAACCTCGTAAGCGATCCATAACCGACCACCTCCTTCGGAGGACTGCCAGTGCCCCTGCTAAGGGCCGCAAAAAGATAAAGATGCCACTGACTGAAGCTACAAGTGACAGAAAGCACAGCACTGGGGAGCCTCAAACAACTTGTGTAGAGAAGAGAGTAGGAAACAGAAAAGCCCTCCAACACCGCCCAGCATCCATGCCCCTGGATAAGCTCCTACATAGTCATCTCAGCCTGTCCAACCCAGATCAGGAGGGCCCTGATCCTGGAGCTGACACAGTCGTTAGTAAGTTCCTTAAACAATTCCCTTGACATCCCCTTAGGGACTGTGTCATAATGAATCAGAATGAAAACTGTTACACTATGCAATAATTTACATTATTACTCTAGCTATGAGGCATAATTAGAGTGGATGTTGACAGTTGCTGCTTCTTCCGTTTCAGTCAAATCCAAATAATATTAATTTTAATAATGAAATAATTTTTTCATTAGCCTTTGCTGTTATCTCAAAGAAGAAATTATATGCAAATTTTCATTATTTCTCTATAATTTCACTTCTACTAATATTTTAATTGTTTATTTAACACTTTCACAGGCTCTCTATTTTTTCGCAGTGCTTTTAAAGGGATAGTTCACCAAAAATGTTAATTCTGCTATAATTTACTCAGCCTTGTTCCAGCCCTTTATGACCTTCATTCCTGCGCAGTACATAAAAAAAGATAACAAGATATTTAAAAATAGTAAAAATTATTTTGGGTGAACTATCCCTTTAAGTTTTATATTTAGTTCTTCTACTGGTCCCTTTGAAGTATTTAGACATGCAGGCTTTCTTTCTTAATACCTTAACTTGCCTTTGTCTTGTTCTGTCTTTACTGTTGTGCTTCTCTATAGTAGAAAACTGACTAGGAAAACCCCTGCAGGTAATCCACAAGCCATATTCAGGTTGACTCACCTAAAACATTCCAGTTTTAAGCCATTGCACCAATGTTTTTGAACTACTTAGTTTTGTTTCATAAAAAAATAAAATAAAAAAAAAATACTTTAAAAAAAAAAAAAAAAAAAAAAATTGAAAAAGGATGTTCAACAAATACCTGGATGTTCCCCATGCACCTACACAGTGCCATTGTCAAACTTCCTTCTCACAGTCATACTTGGTGGTACATTCCATTTGTCCTGTGTTTAGAGTGGCGTGTGTTTGATTTTGGTGTGTGAAGGTAAGTGAGGGTGTTTTTCTTTTTTTACTGACAATCATCTCCTATAAAATGTCTTCCACAGATTCCTTCCTCGGTGAGAAACCCAGATCTATCTCAGTGGATCTCCTCTTTGAAACTTCTGCCTTCAAAGAACCTGATGTCCATGCCCTTTCAGCTGACCGCATTCAAGACTGTAACATTGAGCCCAAAGATACAAAAGAAACTCCTTACCTGATCATTGAGGGCAGTAGGGAAAGTCTGGGTAATTCTAACCAGGAACACTCAAGAGGTGGTCTCACCCAGACCGAAGCTGATAAATTATGTTCTTCCAAAGTGCCAGCAGACCACTTGTCAGGTCCTGCAGATCAGTGTAATGGTGGCAGTAGCTCACTTAGTGAAGTAAGTCATAGAGAATTAAGCCAGTTGGAAGCCCCTAAAAAGAACATTCTAACACCCAAGGCAGCCACGTATTCTTTGACTTCCTCTTCTTCCTCATCTTCAGGAACCATCACCAAATTCTCTCCTAGAATGACTCTGCCAGACCAGAAGAGTCAAGTGTCCCTCCAGGACAGTGCTCTCTCTCGCCTTATTGACGCTGTCTCACTAGAGAACGAGTCTGACACCTGTGGGTCCATATCTGCTCTGATTGGCCAATTTGAGCTCACTGCTGAGCAGAGCTCCCTAATTCCATCCAACTCACAACCAATGAAAAATTTTCTTCCTCCATCTGACCTTCTTCATCTCAACACTGAGCTTTCCAGTACACCACTAAAACTTATCCAAAAATCTGTGTGCGCAACCTCAGAGCTAACCGAGAGACCTTCTAGTCCTGAAACGACTGAACCTGCATTCTTTACCATCTTGGATGAGGAGGTGCTTTCTCCTGTACCTACAAACAGCCTTTGTCAAACCAACTTTCACAATGACTTGGTTGGTTCTCCTGTGGTCAGCAAGGGATCCTCACCCAACAAGATGACTTTAGAATGGTCTGCATGTGGAAATCTAAAGCAAAACTATGGCAGCGAATGCCATTCCACTGGTTCCTTCAGAAACTTTGAATTTGGAGGATACAGAGAAACCTCAATCAACAGCACAGCCTCAGACCGCTTCTTGCTGTGCCAAGACTCTGCAAGCAGCAGTCTGATGGAGGTGGAGATCAATGTAGATGGGGATCCCTTAGATAACACACTGACCCCTTTTAGTTCTTTTCACAGGTTCAAAAGTGTTCACAGTTTAAACCAGACCTCCCCCTGTCATGTACAAAGACTTGAACCAACCCATCTCCACAAACCCTCATACAGTCCCTCTCCTGTTCACTCATACTCCACAGACACATCACCCTTTCACAGACACTACAAATCTCCTCACCAAAGTCTGAACTCTAGCACCTACCTTACTAACAAATCGCAGCAAAGGAAGTTTAACTGTTATAATGACTCCGGGAGTTTTACACTTGGTGACCACAGAATAGATGCCACAGAGGGAAGGCACCAGGAGACAAGAGAGAAAAACAGCTTGGTCAGCAGGGCAGAGCATATACACAAAATCTCTTTGTCTTCAGAATGTCTTGCAAAGAATCAAGATTGTCATAATTTGTTAAAGAGTGACTTGTACTCACCTGTATCAGACTACAACATGATTTCAGTTGAATCGCAAGACTCCCAGCCATCTTCGCACAATCAGGCCTTTTCTGTACCATCTCCTCAGATGTACAATGGACTCTCTCCAGCTTCCTCCAAGTCCAAGAGCCTGGGAGACCTGACCTCTGAGGACATTTCATGTAACTTTCAGAGCAAGTACAAGTCAATCAGCCGAAGTTTTGTCACTCCTGCAATGAAAGACCAAAGACGGATATGTAGGTTGTCTGGTCATCCAAAGTCCACCGATCCCTTTACTGAGCAGCTTCGCAAGCTTGTAACATTGGAAAACGAAGACTATGTGCGCCCCCTTCCCTCTTGTTCTCAACCCATCCCAAAACCCCTTTCAGTGCCCCCTCTGGTTTCTCAGAGCTCTGCCAATGATCCTGAAGACCCTCCACCATTTTTGTCAAGGCGACTATCGTCCCGCAGTCAAAGTCGTGTACGTCATATAGCCAGTCGTGCACGCGAAAGACAGCAGGAGGCCTTCAAACAACGGCCTGTTGAGGGTGCCATGGAAGTATTACTCCGTAGTAAGCCAGTCTCCTCCCAAAATCCTCCACTGAACAGGCATTCTACAGGCTCCTATATCACTGGTTACCTGGACCAGCTGAGTCCTGAGCCCAGAGGCTTGCCTGAAGGAGCCTGCACCTCACTACGTTATGTATACGGAGATCGCTACTGTAATGATGATTCTGTACACCCTCCTGACTTCTCCAACTCATCAGAACCTGAGGTCTTCTTCCTACTTAGGCTTTGACCTTTCATCTCACCTGCTGTTTTTGACTGTGCATGTAGGAAATACATGCACAGTCAAAAACAGCAGGTGACAATTACAACTACATGTAGCAGGACACTTCCAGAACTGAGTACATATGGCATATAACATGGTCACCTACATGTGCCACTCCTGCTGTATTTAACTAATTATTTTATATACATGTGGTCCCTGTCAAGCTTGGAAAAAAAAAAAATGTTGTTCAAAATGTGTGTTGTCTCAAGGTTAAAAAAAATAATAACAGTACATAACTGAATTGGATATTTCTTGCAGACTTTTTTTGTTGTTGTCAGCTATTTGTTCTTTTTTAAACTATGAAGTACAACCAAGTCATGAAGGGGCTTCTGATTCTATTCAGTCTTCCTGCATATTATGTTATTTGTATGTCTGTGTAGTTTGAACATATGTTGGTAAATTTATCCTCAGTCAAATCACTATTGGTTTTCATTTAAATTTTAAGTATTATGATGTTTTTTTCTTTAGCATGTGAACCGTGAACATTTTCAGCATGACTATGCACAGACCTGTAGATGCTGTGCTCTGATTTTGCACAGAATGATTATGTTGTATTGAATGCAATACAGCACATTTACCTGCTTGCTCTGACTTGCTTGCTTTCTATTAGTCATGAATTTAAAGATGTTTGAAACTCTTCTTCATATTCTAAAGCTGTATGGTTAAAGTTTTATTTTTATAATTGCTTTGATACAGAGAGCAAAAATAACATTTGTTAGACTTAATATTTAGTTTTCTTTTTAAAGAGACAAAAATATGTTTTTTTTTTTCAACTCCTCTGTGCTTAAAGACATCTAGTCTGTTGTTATTTTTATTGTTGCTCATCCAAGATGAGTGTAAGCATTTTCCTACCAATGCAATAAAATTAGGAAATGTATGCTATGAGGAAAATATATTTTTGTGTGGTTTCTCTTATCTGCTTGTCTAATAACGGTATATCCAATTGTAATTTTTATGCTATATTCTTTTATTTCTGTTTTGGCATTGCCTCATATATTTACCTCCTAGATGCAAATGTCCATTCCTTGGCTGCAAAAAGCTGTAAACTAGGTTGCGGTATTCCATGATATTGTTAGTCTCTGAGTAACAGCAAACACAAAAACAGCCTCATTCTGATGTTAGACAGGATTGTTTTGTTGAGATGAGAGTTTGTAATTAAAAAAATCAGGCTTTCTCACAGATGGGGCTTTGTTGCTTTAAGTCTGAAGATAACTGTGTCTCTCTGCCCCACACTTCCAAGAATGTTTAATGTCCCTGTGCAGCTCTATTTAACAGTGAACCCATCAAAAATATAATTGTTTTTAATTCTGTAACTCAGAGGAGGTGCAGTTTTGCCTCATGTTGTTTTCCTTGGTCCTTGTTTTTCTTCTGCTCTTTTGGGACTGTGGTCAAAAGAAATATCTCTTCTTGTCCTACACTGATGCACAAGGGTGCTGGTAATGCCAAACTTTGCCATGCCTGTACAAGTCCTATTGTTGCTCCCACTTTCTGAGCTGGTGCTTTAACTGTGTGCAGTGTGTGGGGCTGGGATGGGGTTTTCTGTGGTAGACAGAGACTCTGCAGGAAAAGTGTGTGAACTTGGATGCTTCACAGAACTTAGACGGTGATGGTTTCTACCAGGATGGTGATGTGATTATTGGTGCTCTCATTAATGTACATAACATAACCTTGCTGCAACTCCTGACCTGAGCTTCACCAGAAAAACTGAATTAGCGCCATGCTTAGGGTAAGTGATATGCCCTTTTTCATTCTCTTTCCCATCTCTCTCCACACCTGTCAAGTACATGGAGTCTGTGTATTGATGTGTTTGGCAGAATAATATTTTATAAACGTGTACTGAATTTGTTCTCTAAGATTTTCCCTGCAGGTTTAGGATTTTCTATACAAAGATTTAATAAATGAGATTAATACTTTCATACATTCAGTTAATATTATTTATTTATTTATTTGATTGATTGATTATTTGATTAATTTGGGTTATGTATAATCGTAGCTCATGTTTAAGGTTAACAGAATTGTTAATGAAAAGTGCCTTTGTACACAAAAAAAATGTATTTATGTTCATTGGTTCATTGATGTGTTTATAGATTTATTTTTAAGTTTGTATTAATTTTTGTTTATTGTTTTATTCAATTATTATTATTATTACCATGTATTGCAATTCATTACTCATTGTTAATTAATTCTGGTTAATGCATTAACTAGCAGTTTATGTGTAAAGTGTTACCCTTGTAGTTTATCAATTTAAATACTTTTAAAAAAAAATTTACCCATGTTTTTTTTTTACCCCATCATTTTAAGATATCTTGATCTCAAGTTAAATTTAGATTTATCTGCAGTCACTTTTTTGTAACATGTTACATTTCAATGGCTTTTTTTAAAAGCACAAAACATGCTAATGATGTAAACATAGAGATGTTGTTAACACATTACTAACTGCAGAATGCTACCTCTCTCTCTCTCTCTCTATATATATATACAAGACAATCTTTACTGTATTTGCATTATTCCTACATTATTTACTATATTTCTATATAAAAAAGTTTTATCCAAGTTATGCTTTGCTACTATTAAATAATATTTATGAGACTTTAAAAATTATTATTTTATTTTTTTTTTTTTTTTTTTTTTTTTTTTAGAAAAAGACATTTAAAAATGTATGAATATCATTGCATCAGATAACAAAATATTAATAACTATACAACTGGCATTTATTTTGAAGAAAGCAAGTACAATTTAATTTTCAAACAAGTTATTTCACAGTAAGAAATCTTTTTTACAAGAAGTTTGATGTTTAAAGTATCTTAGTTTTTTATATTCATTTAAATATTTTATTTTAATCAACTGAAAATCATACTCTTTCAGTGTATTTTAAATAATTTATTATCTCCTACTCTTATTCAGATTATGTCTAAAAACAGCATAAGTATAAGGTTAAAAGGACTGTTAAAGAATGAGCAGTAAAAAAAAATTGCCAGCTCAAAGCATATGTAAATTCAGAACCTTAATTACATACTTATTCAAATGAACACAATTTGAGTGTTTGTTTTATATGCGGACACTTCTTCTATATGAGTGAACTTTTCAGTTAAAGCGTATTTATTCACATTTAAGTATTTGGTATTAGTTTTAAACATCTGCATTTAAATTCTTCATTTTAAGTATCAGTTTATATTTCTATCACATCATTATCATTTAACTCATTTAAGAATACGTTTAAGAAATGTTTTTTTCATAATCAACAATGTGAACATTAATGTTGTTTATGTATCTTGATAAGCTGCTTTTTATATTTACATATTGTTATTATTATTAATCATTAATTTATTTTTTTTATTTTTTATTATTATTTTGTATAATTTGTTTAATTGTATTTTAAAGAGTTGTTTATAAGTTTTGGTTGTATTGTGTAGTTTGTTGTTATTGTTTTCCTTTTTTGTTTCTTTTATTTCTCTAGTTTTTTGGCCTAATAACATCTGGCAAAGGGACTAACAATGAAAACTAGCCTTCGGGCTAATTTGGGTTAATTTACATTCATGAATGTTAATTAATGTACACTGTGCCTTTTTGTGAAATAAATAAATAAATAAATAAATAAACATAAATTTTATGGTTGTTCTAAACATATTAAATGTTCTCTCTTTTCCTGACATGTTCAGCTTTTACAGCACATTGGACAAGTTCATTTCACCACTCAGTCGGGAGAGGAGTTTTATCTCCTGGACAACAGCATCCCACCTGTCTATAACCTGGTGAACTGGCAGAGAGCTCCTGATGGTTTGCTTATATATATTTCCATTGGAAGAGTGGATGGGAACCAGCTCATTATTAATGAGTTTGCCATTTCATGGCCTGAAGACTCCAGGAAGGTGAGATGGGCTTCTAATATAAATCTAAACAATTATATAAAAAGGTGTAATATATTGTGTAATATGTTTTTCCAGAGGCCTGTGTCCATGTGCACTTCTGAGTGTCCCCCTGGGACACATAAAGCCATTAAGAAGGGTCTGCCAGTGTGCTGTTTTGACTGCCTGCTCTGTACCGAGGGGGAATCAGTAATAGAGTAGGTCATTAAAGTTCCCTAACACTAATTTCTAAAGTCACTAAATACCATAAAGCTTTAATTTTCCTCTTTTTATTTTTTCCCTAGGCTCAATAAAATGTTATCGCTGTCCTCAAGTGTTCTGGTCTAATAGTTTCAGAAATGAATGTGTGTCCCATGAGACTGAGTTCCTTTCCGTTAGAGAAACAATGGGCATCACGCTGATAAGTGTTGCTGTTTTGGGTATCATCACAGTGGCTGTGATTTTCCTGTACCAAAAGATCAGTCTGATAGTTAAAGCAACAACTCAGAGCTCAGCTTCATTCTTCTGTCTCTCAAACTCTGTTTGTAGGCCAGCTATCACTCTGGTCATGTAGGATTCAACAGGCTGCTTTCAGGATCAGTTTTGTCCTGTACATCTCCTGTATTCTGGTCAAGACAATTGTGGTTCTAGTTGCATTTCACTCCACTAGACCTGGATCCTCAGCTCTTATCAAATGATTTGGACCAGGTCAGCAGAGAGGAAGTGTTAGTAGTAGTAGTAGCCCTTTATTGTCACTAGTCACAAGTACCAGTGAAATTAGCCATCAACCTGTCCATACATACATACATATACACAACATACATACAATATGACAAGGGGGTAGACAAGACAGGGAATTGAGGAAGAAATACAGCATAACATGAGGAAGGGGAGGAGAAAAAAAAATAACCCCCAGACTATGCTCCTTTGGGAGTACAATGTGAGAACAGGAAAAACACCTCAGCAACAAAAGCACATAATCAATACAGCATAAACACACGACTTTGCAACAGGGGAGGGGAAGAGGGGTGTTGAGGTAATCCAGTGCAGGCAAGCAGCCATCCGGTCCTGCAGCCATTCTCGGCACTGGTCACAGACTGGCGGTACAAAGCGGCGAAGGCGAGGGATGTGGGGTGGGGGGGTGAATGCATATCTGTATATGTGTGTGTATGTGTATGTGTGTGTGTGTGTATGTATGTAAAAGTTCTTTTATGTAGGCCTGGAGAGTTGCTACTCCTGGCATCAAATCTAGGTGCCTCAGTCCGCAGGATTGTGATAGCGATACACAGTAAGTTGCCATGGAGACAACCTTGATCAGGTCCCAGACAGAGTCAACAATCAGCAGGTGTCTGTGGAAGTGGGGGTAGGAACGCAAGAGCGTCTCACTGCAGTGCTCTTCCGGGGGAGTTATTATTCCAACAGCAGCCTTGGCCAAGGCCAGTGCTGGTTGAGGGGAGTCGAAAGTAGATAAGATTAGGGTTGTTTGGTCTTGGGGCGAGTAGCCACATTCCAATTTACACGACTACTCTCTTAGTCCATTCTGGTCCCAAATTGATCCATTTGACTTTGCAAAGCCATGAGCCATGACTTTGCTTCTCCGTGATGTTATCCATATTGCGGTTAATAGTCTCAGTCTCAGTGCTGACCGCTCTGCTCACTGCTCCAATCACAACGGGCAGCCCTGTGAGGTTTTGGACAGCTGTTCCCGTTCACTGAATTCTTCGATAAACCAGGGCAAAGCCTAATCCAATCAGCAGAAGACCTGTTATCATGGTTCCGAATAGGTAGATATCTTCAATGTCCTCCACGGAAAGAGACGCCAGACACACGACCCGCATTTCCCACGCGTCCATCATGTAGCCAGCTGCGAACGTTCCGGCAGGGCAGTCAGGTTCCCCCGAACCCAAGCTTCTCGTCGAGAAGATGGTGTCAATTGCGTTGAGAGACCAATTGATAAAATCCATGATTTCAGTTTCAGTTTGGAGAGCAGTGCAGAGAGAGTCTCTCAAAGTATAAGACAATAGACGAGACGAGAGAAGCCAAGCAGGGAAGGTAAGGGGAGGAGAGGGAGATAAAATGTGACCGCCTTCGTTAAGAGCCAAACGAGAAGAGTCTTCTGGTCTGAGTGTTCTAGTCTTTACCAGTGTTCAGGTGGTTATCGGTGCCATTTGGCTCTCTGTCAGTCCACATTTACCTCACCGTAATTTTGGAATCCAAGGGTCAAAGGTTATCCTTGAGTTGGGTCAGTTGTGGTAGTCGACCTGTGTTCTAGGCTACATTGGCTTTCTGGCTGTTGTCTGTTTCCTGCTGGCCGTCTTTGCCCGTAAACCTCCAGATAATTTTAATGAGGCAAAATTCATTACTCAATTACTAAATTGATACTAAATTCAATTATTCTTAGATGGCGGTGCGTCCACACAGAATGGTGTTTCCGTGTTTTTTGTCTTGTAAGTCGCAGTGTTTTTGTATGTCTTCATCACGTCTACTTGTCTTTAAGCGCGCATACAGTCGTGAGTTTCTGCTGGATGTCGGCGGAACCGCATTTTTAGAGTTAAACTCCACGCACCCGGAACAGCTGCGAGATCTTGGTCTGCTCCGGAGGCCTACACCATCACAGACCCCACTGCTGCATCTCACCCACAGCGGAGGTGCCACAAGTGGCGTGAGAGGAAGCAGAAAAGGGGTAAGCGTGGAGGTATCCGGGCTAGGCTAACAGCTAACTTACACACAAGCCATCTATCCCCACCATCGTACTGGCTAACGTACGCTCTTTGGACAATAAACTGGATTACATCTGATTACTATGCTCACCTCAGAGGACTGTAAGAGACTGTTGTGTTTTTGTGTTCATGGAAACATGGCTTAGCCACAGCGTTCCAGACGGCGCTATTCAGCTCGAACAGCTGACATGCCATGGAGTGGAAAGAGCTGTCGTCGCGGGCAGTAAAACCCACGGCGGCGGGCTTTGTGTTTACATCAATGATGCGTGGTGCCCCGATGCTGTTGTGTTCTGCTAACACTGCTCACCCCTGGTGGAGTTTATAATTATTTATTGCCGGCCGTTCTATCTACCGAGGGAATATACAGCCATACTGCTCGTTGCTGTATACATTCCTCCGAACAACAACAGCAGCAACAGGAACAATGCACTAAATGAACTGTACCAGCACATCAGTGAGCAGCAGACAGCCCACCCTGATGCTTTTCTCATCATAGCTGGGAAATTCAGACAGGCAGACTTAAAGAGTGTGTTTCCAAAAATACACCAACACATTAACTTTCCAACAAGAGGTAAAAACATTTTAGAATTTGTTTATACCACACAGAGAGGAGCTTACAAAGCCCTCCCCCTCCCCCACCTTAGTGCCTCAGACCACATCACTGTCATGCTAATGCCTGCATACAGACTGCTCGTTAAAGTCGCCAAACCAGTTCACACACAAATACAAGTATGGATGGAAGGGTCTTCAGACGCTCTTCAAGACTGTTTTGACACAACTGACTGGAATATGTTTAAGCAGGCTGCCACATACAATAACACCACAGACCTCCAAGAGTACTGTCACTGCCTACATCACCAAGTGTATTGATGATGTAACAGTCACAAAGACCATCACTGTCCTGGCCAACCAGAAGCCGTGGATGACAGGGGAGGTCTACAGACTCCTGAAGACACGGAACACTGCCTTCAGAGCTGGAGATGAGGTGGGCCTGAGGACAGCTAGGGCCAACCTATCCCGTGGCATCAGACAGGCTAAGAGACAGTACTCCAGGAGGATAGCCCATCATTTCAGTGACAGCAGAGACACTCAGAGCCTGTGGCAGGGGATACAGACCATTACGGACTACAAGCCCCACCGCGGACCTGTGACAGCAACATCTCTCTGCTGAATGAGCTGAACGCCTTCTTCGCTCGCTTTGAGGAACAAAACAACACCACTGCACAGAAGACTCCACCTCCTCCCGGTGACCAGGTGATGATGCTGACCCCAGAAAGTGTGAGGAAATTCTTCAGCAGGATCAATGTACGCAAAGCTCCGGGTCCTGACAACATCCCTGGGCATGTACTGAGAGAATGTGCAGTGGAACTCACTGATGTCTTCACAGACATTTTCAACATCTCACTTAGTCAGGCTGTTGTTCCTACATGCTTCAAAGCTACCACCATCATTCCAGTCCCGAAGAAGCCGTCTCCATCCTGCTTCAATGACTACCGTCCTGTTGCACTTACTGCCATCCTCTTGAAGTGCTTTGAACGGCTAGTCATGCACCATATCAAGTCTGCCCCCCACCCCCTCCCTGGACCCTTTCCGACCGATGACGCCATCGCAACTGCCCTCAATGAACTTCTCAGCTGCTCTCACTATGCATTGAAGAGTCTTCTTGAGTTGTATGATGGTGTGCAATCGTGGGTCAGCAGAGTGAAGAGGATGGGGCTCAACACACATCCTTGGGGGGCCCCAGTGTTCAGTGAGATGGTGCTGGATGTGTTGCTACCGACCTGTACTGCCTGAGGTCTTCCAGTCAGAAAGTCCAACAGCCAGTTGCACAGCGAAGTGTTGAGCCCCAGCTGGACCAGTTTGTAAATGAGCTGTAGAGGTATGATTGTGTTGAATGCTGAACTGAAGTCTACGAACAGAATTCTGACATATGAGTCCTTTTTGTCTATATGTGTGAGTGCTGAGTGGAGGACAGTTGCGATGGCGTTATCGGTTGAGCAGTTTGACCAAAATGCAAACTGGAAGGGGTCCAGGGATGTGGGGAGGGCAGACTTGATATGGTGCATGACTAGCCATTCAAAGCACACATGAGGATGGGAGTAAGTGCAACAGGACGGTAGTCACTGAAGCAGGATGGAGACGGCTTCTTCGGGACTGGAATGATGGTGGTAGCTTTGAAGCATGTGGGAACAACAGCCTGATTAAGCGAGACGTGTGAAGACATCAGTGAGTTCCACTGCACAGTCTCTCAGTACACGCCCATGGATGTTGTCAGGACCCGGAGCTTTGTGTGCATTGATCCCGCTGAAGGATCTCCTCACGCTGTCTGGGGTCAACGTCATCACCTGGTCACCGGGAAGAGGTGGAGTCTTCTGTGCAGTGGTGCTGTTTTGTTCCTCAAAGCGAGCGAAGAAGGCATTCAGCTCGTTCAGCAGGGAGATGTTAGGCTTGTTTGAGATGTGCCTTGCCTCGCCTGAAATGTAGGCGAGAGTAGGTGGCTGCAGTAAGGGGAGGGGTCAAAAAGACCTTTGAAGTCGGACACTTCCCGAATCTCGCTGTTTTGGTTTCCTGCAAACGAAGGAGATCACATTCACATTTTTTATCGCAGACGCAGTGGATATAATCGAAATACCACTGTTTTGTCATCATGTGCATCAATTCCTTTGTTCATCTGAACACAAAGGAGGAAATTTAGAAGAATGTTTGCAAACAAGCAGGTTTCTGCCACCATTTCACGTCCATGGTATTTTTCCATACTGTGCAAGTCAAAGCTGTTTTGTAGCAAACATTCTTCAGAATTTCTTCCCTTGTTTTAAGCCAGACCCTGACACTTCTCAGATGAAACCACACAAAGATGAGGCATAAGGGCTAAACAGTCCATTTAGATATGTATGTGTGCATGTATATTTTTAATGGATTGATTTATTAATTCACACAAGCATACAATAGAATAAAGTGAAAATTACAAAGAAGAATTCTAATTAAGAGAAAAATAAAATAAAATAAAAAAAAGTTTTTTGGCACACGTCAGCATGACATCAGAGCAAGGCGGACATAACTCGGACACTTTTCTAACCGGCATGCATCTCGCGGTGATCACCGGTGATCAGTTCTGCGCAGATTCTGCTCATCTCAAACAAGCCTATTGCTGTCACAGGTCCGCGGTGGGGGCTTGTAGTCTGTAATGGTCTGTATCCCCTGCCACAGGCTGTCACTGAAATGATGGGCTATCCTCCTGGAGTACTGTCTCTTAGCCTGTCTGATGCCACGGGATAGGTTGGCCCTAGCCGTCCTCAGGCCCACCTCATCTCCAGCTCTGAAGGCAGCGTTCCGCGTCTCCAGGAGTCTGTAGACCTCCCCTGTCATCCACGGCTTCTGTATGGCCAGGACAGTGATGGTCTTTGTGACTGTTACATCATCAATACACTTGGTGATGTAGGCGGTGACAGTCTCTGAGTACTCTTGGAGGTCTGTGGTGTTATTGTGTGTGGCAGCCTGCTTAAACATATTCCAGTCAGTTGTGTCAAAACAGTCTTGAAGAGCCTCTGACTACCCTTCCGGCCACACTTGAATTTGTTTGTGAACTGGTTTGGCGACTTTAACAAGCGGCCTGTATGCAGGCATTAGCATTACAGTGATGTGGTCTGAGGCACCAAGGTGGGGGAGGGGGAGGGCTTTGTAAGCTCCTCTCTGTGTGGAATAAACAAAGTCTAAAATGTTATTACCTTGTGTTGGAAAGCTAATGTGTTGGTGTACTTTTAGAAACACACTCTTTAAGTCTGCGTGGTTGAAATCCCCAGCTATGATGAGAAAAGCATCAGGGTGGGCTGTCTGCTGCTCACTGATGTGCTGGTACAGTTCATTTAGTGCATTGTTCCTGTTGCTGTTGTTCGGAGGAATGTTTAGAGCAACGAGCAGTATGGCTGTATATTCCCTCGGTAGATAGAACGGCCAGCAGGCCACAACAGCATCGCGGCACCACGCGTCATTGATGTAAACACAAAGTCTGCCGCCGCGGGTTTTACCTCCCATGACAAGACCTCTCTCCGATCGATAGCACGTCAGCTGATCGAGCTGAATAGCACCGTCTGGAATGCTGTTGCTAAGCCATGTTTCCATGAACACAAAAACACAACAGTCTCTTACAGTCCTCTGAGTTGAGTGTAGTAATCAGATTTCATCCAGTTTATTGTCCAAAGAGCATACGTTATCCAGTATGATGGTGGGGATAGCTGGCTTGTGTGGGTTAGCCATTAGCCTAGCCCGGATACCTCCACACTTACTCCTCTTCTGCTTCCTCTCATGCCACTTGTGGTGCCTCCGCTATGGGCGAGATGCAGTAGTGGGGGTCGGTAATGGTGTAGGCCCTCGGAGTAGACCGAGGTCCCACAGCTCTTCCGCGTGCGTGGAGTTTAACTCTAAAAATGTGGTTCTGCTGACATCCAGCAGAAACTCACGACTGTATGCGCACTTGAAGAAAGGTAGATGCAATGAAGACGTACAAAAACACTGCAACTCACAAGACAAAAAACACGAAAACACCGTTCTGATGGGACAGACAGAAGCCCCTGCATGTGGACGCACTGCCATCTTGTAATCTTGTGATTCTGTTTCCCTATAATAAAGTTGTTCTGAGTCACATCCATGTTTGTTTCTGTTATTCATTTAGTGCAAGAACTTCTGAAATCTGTCCTGAAGATATTGTCCAATTTTCAAAAGTCAATTTTCAAAACGGAAAAAGTAATACTAGTAGTAATAATAATAATACAGCTAATTCAAAACCTGCTATGAATATGTCCTAAAATTTATCATTGTCACCTTTCACACAACTTATAACTTATATTATACTCAAAACATGGGGTAGGGTGGGTTGATATCTACAAACCCCTGTAAAAATCGCAGCTTTTAGAGATGTAAAAATTAATTTTATTAAATGGGTCATTCTATGGAAATGTCAGTTTTTCTGTTCCTAGCCTTTACATAAATATTACACTTGAAAAACTTTTATTTATTTATTTTTTCTTCTTGAGCCACCAATATGGCAATATGTGTTTTTGATTAATTATAAAGAATTACAAGCACCACAAAACTGCTCGTCCACACAGCCTTGTACAGAGGGAAAGTGCTTTATTTTGAGGTGGAAGAAAAGGGTTTTTCTACCTTTTAACTATCAAATATATGATGTAAATGACATTAAAATAAATAAATAAATAAATAAATAAATAACAAAAGTAGTGGTCCCCTGGAGTCACTGGTGTTACTGTATAACAAAAATAATTTATTTTGAAATAAAAATCACATTTATGACATCACTTGGCTTCCTTCAAATTTCCTGAAGATCTATGAAAAACAAGCCCATGTTAAGTCCACGGTCTCTTTTTAGTAATCAGAAATTTTGTCATCTCAGTTTTTAGTTGAAGTCACTGGAATGGCCTGCTTTATTGTTAGAGAATTGTTAGAGAATTGTAAAACAAAACAAAAAAAATAAAACAAATTAATAAAAACACCTACAATAAAAATGGATTAAACTACTTACTTTAGTGAGCATACCACGATTGACAACATGTGGTTTGATACTTTACAGCAGACATTTTGAAAAATGCATTTTTTTTTTTCATGAAAATTGTCACTGGTGTTACTGTCACTGGTGTTACCTTCATTATGGGTAACACCAGTGAAGATCATTTTATGTTCATGTTCTTTTACCAACTGCTTTTAATTTAGTGAGCATACCATGACTGATAACATGTGGTTTGATACCTTACAGCAGAAATTTTGAAAAATGCATTTTTTTCATTAAAATTGTCACTGGTGTTACCTTCATTATGGGTAACAGCAGTGAAGATCATTTTATGTTCATGTTCTTTTACTAACTGCTTTCACTATTTGCCAAATTCAACTATTTAGTCTCATCTAATAATTATAGTTGATGAATAAGGATCTTTGGTCTTCATGTACTGTATGTCACTGGTGTTTCATTGTGTCACTGGTGTTACATTGTTTTTTTCAGTCACATTAAATAGAATTTGTCACATGGGACAATAATTTTACATCCATTTAATTCTGCTACACTCAAGAGTTAAGATTTAAAGGATTGCATCATTACTTGTTTATAACTGTTTTTTCAAATACACACATTGTTATAGCAAATACATGGTTGTGCAAATGAACTAACATCATTCAATCACACTTTTAACAAACCTGATTTAAATAAATAAAACAATCTCCTTATTTATAGCATTATCATTATTTTTCTGTAACTTTGTCTACATGTGCTGAAATAAAACAATATTATAATATTATATTTATTTCATAAAAACCTTTAAAATTGCCAAAGAATTAAGGTAACACAAGTGACAAAAAAAATGGTACATGTGGTCTTTAAATAAATGCACAAAAAAGAGAGAAAAAAGCTGTAATTTATGTGTATTCATAAAGTCAAAAAGTAATCTAATAATGTGGTCTAAGTTTAAATGTTATAAAAATAAGTGCATTTTAAGACATCTTGCCATACCAAAAGTGGACGTTTCTGTAGAATGATCCAAATGCTGGTAAAGCAGTTATGAAAGAGAGTTTAAGACTCTAAAGCCCCTTTCACACTGCACGTTGGAGCCGGAAAATTGCCAGAACATTGCCGGGTCGCCTTCTGTGTGAACGCAAACACGTCCCGGGATTGATCCCGGGTTGGAGACCTAGTAACATTGCCGGGTTCAGTCCCGGAATGAGTGCTGTGTGAACAAAAGCCAGAACTAATGCCGTGTCGTAGTTATGACGCATGTTATCGCGCGACTCCTTTAGCGTGTTTTGAAGGCAGTTCAACGTTCGCGATGAAACAAATATGTGCAAATTGTAACAAAGCAGAGATCAGTTAGTTCCTCACTTTCCGCGCTGAAGCTGAGATCGTTCGCCAGCTTCAGTGAAAGTTAACGTGCCTAGCGTTTTCGACTCGTACATTACATGTCACTCCCTGAAAAAATGGATCAATATAAGCTTTCTGGACCAAAAAAAAAAAAAAGTTTCATTTTAGGCCTTCAGGCCATTTTGACCCATGAGGTAAACATTTGTTACAAAAAGAGGGAAAGATGAAGGTTAAAACTGGAATAGAATGTAATTTTGGTCACTTGCATGTGTTTAACTCTTTCGCACATGAGTTTAGAATATTCTAGCTGAGCCTTCAGTGTGATTTTTTTTTTAGCCGACCATTGTTTTAGAATGTATCGTCTTATTGGTTCCATGGCGACGCGTCATGCTCGTCATGTGACACAACGCAGCCACAATAGATCTGTATGACAATTGTTTTTTTTTTTTTTTTTTTTTTTTTTTTGCCTGTTTTATTAAAAATATTCACAAACATGCTCACTATATTATGAAATGTCTGATATTCCGATTCTGAAATATGTGCAAGTAAATCTATTTGGTAGTTTAAACACTTTTATATTGACCGTGTTGGTCGATCTATACCGGGTGATGGGCGCGGCCATGTTAGTTTGCGCTGAATCCAAGCTGTGGGATTTACAACATGCAAATTCATCCTTTCCTCATGGTAAACTGGGAGAAGAGCAGAGTAAACTTTATAGTTACCTACACAATCTGTATATGATATCAATAAAAACATGTCGTCAGATTATATTTGTAAGGATCATTATTGCTGTTCACATAGACATCAGCGTGTATTTTACAAACTGTAAATGCATGGTTTTGCTAGTACTTATGTGAATTTAAATGTCTGAAACCTAAAATGAGCATTATATGGTTGAAAAAAAAAACACTGAATATTTGTGACATATGACAAGTGCTCAGCACATCCGATCTGGCTCCTTGCCAGCCAAAGCATGAAAGTGGATTTAAATTCAGCAGTTGATGACGTGACGAACTGAAAGTTCTAATCACACTGGTGTGATCGTACGCTTTAGGGACCAGCCAAGACTGATCACACTGGTGTGATCGTGCGCATTAAAGTGTTCATTAAAATCTGTTAAAGGATTTTTAAGCTGCATTAATTAGGACAACCAGAACCGGGAACACTTCCCAGAACACCCGATGTAATTGCTTCATTGTTAGAAGAATGGCATTTAGGCTAATATTAGTCTGTTTCTTTCTTATTCCGAGGTCACCATAGCCACCAGATCCAGTCTGTATCCAGATCAGATGGTCACTGCAGTCATCCGGATTCAGTACGTATCCAGCCCAGATGGACGATCAGCACCTAGAGATGACCTCTACAGCCCTGAATGTCAGCGGAGACCAGGACAACTAGATGAGTCCCAGAGACAGATCCCCAGTGAAGACCTTGTCTCGTAGACGGCCACCAGGACAAGACCATAGGAAACAGTTGAGTCCTCTGCACAATGTGACTTTGCTGCAGCCTGGAATTGAACTGCTGGTTTCGTCTGGCCAGAGGAGAACTGGCCCCCCGACTGAGCCTGGTTTTTCCCATTCTGTCACCGATGAAGTTCGCTTTCTTGCCACTGTCGCCTCTGGCTTGCTTAGTTGGGGACACTTAATATGCAGCGATATCATCGACTTGATTGTACAGATACTATTTAAACTGAACTGAGCTGGATGATGACATCACTGAAATCAAAAAGTGAGTGTTAACTAATGTAATTTTGCATTATTTTCACTATTTACACTATTTTCCTATTTACACTGAACAAAATTATCAGCGCAACACTTTTGTTTTTGCCCCCATTTTTCATGAGCTTAACTCAAAGATCTAAGACTTTGTTCACAAATCTGTCTAAATCTTAGTGAGCACTTCTCCTTTGCCAAGATAATCCATCCACTTCACAGGTCTGGCATATCAAGATGCTGATTTGACAGCATGATTATTGCACAGGTATTCCTTTGGCTATCCACAATTAAAGGCCACTCTAAAATGTGCAGTTTTACTGTATTGGGGGGTCCAGGGGGGTCCAAAAAACCAGTCAATATCTGGTGTGACCACCATTTGCCTCACGCAGTGCAACACATCTCCTTCACATAGAGTTGATCAGGTTGTTGATTGTGGCCTGTGGAATGTTGGTCCACTCCTCTTCAATGGCTGTGCGAAGTTGCTGGATATTGGCAGTAACTGGAACACGCTGTCGTATACGCGATCCAGAACATCGCAAACATGCTCAATGGGTAACATGACCGGTGAGTATGCTGGCCATGCAAGAACTGGGATGTTTTCAGCTTCCAAGAATTGCGTTCAGATCCTTGCAACATGTGGCCGTGCATTATCATGCTGCAACAAGAGGTGATGGTCGTGGATGAATGGCACAACTATGGGCCTCAGGATCTCGTCATGGTATCTCTGTGGATTCAAAATGCCATCAATAAAATGCCCCTGTGTTCATTGTCCATAACATACACCTGCCCATACCATAACGCCACTGCCACCATGGGCCACTCAATCCAAACCGCTCACCCACACAACATACACACTGTCTGCCATCTGCCCTGTACAGTGAAACCCGGGATTCATCCGTGAAGAGAACACCTCTCCAAAGTGAGGTGCAGATATAAGGTACTTCATTGCACTTTAATAAGTAATCTGAACGGCCTATATATGTGCAATATTTTAAACAAGCCCTCACTAACTGAGTTTAATGCCACAGTTATGTTAAAATGCATCTCATTCGTTTCTGTTGGGGTTGCATCGGACTCGTCATGCGGCGCGCGGTCCGGAGCGCTGTATGACTGATGCATCCATTCAATTTAACTTTACTCCAAATATATAAACTTACCTGTTTTAAATACTTTGTATTTAAAGTGTTCGTTTATGTCCAATATTTAGTGTTAAACTTTAAATGAAATCTACAATTTATTTTCACCACCCACATAGCAAAATTGGTTTGGGCCAGTGATGGGCCACACAATCCACTTTCACTTGGCCCAAATACAGCAATGAATTATGGTACATGACTGGACCAGGTCTGGTTGCCAGAACTCAGGCCACATATGGCCCATGGCATAGCCATATCTCAGCCAAATGTATGACAATAGCTAGCCCTATTCTGGTCCTTTTTAGGACCAAACAATTGATTCTACATACCAAACTAAACAAAACATATATCAATACCAGGGGTGGGGAACCTTTTTTCTATCAAGGGCCATTTACACTTTTCTAACATCCTTCAAGGGCCATACTAAATTATTGAACATATATATCACTAACCTCTCTAATGCGATGGTTGGAACTGCTTCTCTTTGACCAGGCGTCTGATGTCAGATGACAGTGATGACGATGCTACTCGCAGCTGGTTTACCAAGTTTGGATCAGTCAGTCTTCAGCGGAATCGAGTCTTTGCAAAGAGTCAGTTTTGAAAAGAACTGCTCACAGCAGTAGGTCGTCCCAAACAGAGATGCAAACTTCAGCGCATGTCTCCTCAGAATGGGAAAATCTTCACAACATACATACAGTTTATAGAACTCAAGCAGAGGGAGGTTGTTGTACTTTGCTTTGAGCTCGTCATTGCTTTGTAGCTCAATTATTTCATGTTGTAGGTTGTCAGGCACGTCAGATGGTTCCACATTAAATGGCGCAGCAAAAATCTTTAGTTCATTTTGTTTACTTTTCATGTCCTGAAACCTCTCTTCAAATGCCTGAAGCAGTTTTGCACACTCACCAGCATACTCATCTGTCATAGCAGGCTTTTGTTCTTGTAGAGTAGGAAAATGCGCAATGTTACCCTGTTCTAGTTGAAATTGCCACAGCTTTAATTTCGCCTCAAATTGATTTCACGTTTGAAAGCAGAGAGCTGAGAAGCTGGTTCGGATCGGACCTTGGAGTTTGACATTCAGTTCTGACAGGTGCTTGGTTATGTCCACCATAAAGGCCAAATCACACAGCCAAATGTCATTACTGAGTTCCACAACAGGTTTTCCCTTAATCTCCATGAATTGTTTTACTTCTTCCCTCAAATTGAAAAAGCGTGCGAGCATATCTGCACGACTCAGCCATCGCACCTCACAATGGTAAACCAGATCTCCATACTCAGACTCGAGATCACTCAGTAACTCTTTGAACTGGCGGCTGTTTAGCCCTCTGCTTTTGATGACGTTTATGGTGGAAACGACAGTTGTCATTACACTGTGAAGCTTCAGGGAATGTGCACAAAGACTCTCTTGATGTATGATACAGTGGCATACAACTAAATCACTTGGATCAAGCCTGAGACGACTCATTTCTTTTTTGACCAATGCAGTTAGTCCCTTTTGCGGGCCAAGCATGGCTGGAGCTTTATCTGTGGCAAGGCCACTTAACTTTGGTAATTCAAATGAAAATTAAAACAAATTCCAAAACAACCAAAACAAACAAATCAAAAAAATACTCACCATCAGTACCACCAATCACTTGCAAAGACAGCAAATTCGTTTCAAACTCGGCGGTAATTCCACGCACAAAGATAGCTAGTTGGTTATGTCTGTTTTTTCATCGCAGGCCAGAGAGAAATACTGGATTTTTTTTTTTGCGGTCTCATTCAGTGTTGTTTCAATGTCTTGCATCATTTATTTATCAGTAAATCGTTCTGCGACAATTCTTTAAGATAAACTGACACCTTGGGAGAGTTTTACTTTGTCTGGCACTAGCAGCTCCGCAGCGGCAACAAGACACTCTTTCACGAACTCTTCTTCTGAATGAGGTCGCAGTTTCTTAGCTATTAGCTCACTCACCACAAAACTTGTATGAATAACATTCTCTCTGTCAGAATGTGGTCTTGTGAAAACTGCTTGTTGTGCATCCAAACTCCGCCGAAGACTGTTAACTTTATCCAAGCTCATTTGTCCTTGCAACGCATTCAGTTTAGCATGCTTTGAGCTGTAATGACGCTCGAGATTGGCTTTTTTCATCACTGCAAGCACATCCCCACAAACTAGGCAGACTGGCTTGCCTTTGACTTCAACAAAAAAATAATCATTTGTCCATTTTTCTTGAAAAGCACGACATTCTGCATCTACTTTTCTTTTCTTGCCTGTAGCCATGATTTTTATCAGTGACGACAACCGTGAATGTTACGTGCATATTGCGTGTTCACGCAGACTGTGACCCGGACAGGCAAACCTGTTTTACATTATTATATATTATCTATAATGTTATATTTCTATTTTTATTATATATTTTTTGTCATTTACTATCACAGGAAAAATAATTGCTGTCTAGGCTTTTTTTTTTTGAAGAAGAAGAAGGGAGATTTTGAATTCACTGATGGGCCGGATCAAACTGTCTCGCGGGCCGCATACGGCCCGGAGGCCGGACGTTCCCCACCCCTGATCTAGCCACTTTCTACACACCCTTGGCCCAAATGAAAAATGCCAGAATACATTGACTGATTTTGCAGAACATTTAGACAGATAACTTTCGTGCGCAAATTTGTCACAGGACGTGCGGTATGACAGTTGCGTCCGACTATATATGAACTAGTTGTTTTAAATATAGTATTTTTATATTTAACGTTAGTTTATCAGTATGTTTGAAAGTATATTTTTTCGATTTTTGGTGATTCCACTCTCGCGCACCTGCGCGGTTTAAAACACGAAATAGTTATGCTATGACAAGTATTATCATTGGCCTCTAATTTTAACAGTAAAGGCTCATATCTGAACATGTTCTTTATGAAGAACTATGATGTGATTTAGCCTGGCAAAGTGATCACAAGATGCTAGGCAAAAGTTTACAGAAAGGATGAGCATTCTCATCTTTTTTTCTTTTTTCTTTTGAACATACATTTTATTTGTAAACGAAGCTGATTTTACTTTTTATCTTTGTACATCGAGAACCTCTTGTGGACATATATCTTCTCCTTTGCATTTTCTCAGTAGACCAATACTGGATTAATGTTATCTCAATATGTCCAAACACAAAAGATCCAGACTCCGTCTCTGATAATAAATACAGTCTCCTTCAAATTAACGTAACACACCTTTAGCTCTGTGTACTGCTGGTAGCATATACTGCCAAAAGCACTGAAATATTTTTGGGGGAAGTGGTTAGAGAGTTTGACTCCTAACCATAAGATTGTGGGTTCGAGTCTCGGGCTGGCAACACCATGACTGAGGTGCCCTAGAGCAAGGCACCGAACCCCCAACTGCTCCCTGGGTGCCGCAGCATAAATGGCTGCCCACTGCTCAGGGTGTGTGTTCACGGTGTGTATGTGTGTGTTCACTGCTGTGTGTGTGCACTTTGGATGGGTTAAATGCAGAGGATGAATTCTGAGTATGGGTCACCATACTTGGCTGTATGTCACGTCATTCATAAAGCTTACTACAACGTCACCTTGGAATTATAAGGTTCTATCTGACATTTTTGTCAAAATTGAGTTATTCACATATTCTTATTCTGTGACAACCTATTTACAATATGTGATATTTTAAAAGTTGTATACATTTTGGGACATTTTATTTAGAAAACAAAAAGGTTCTATCTACAAAGTATATGGAATGCAACAACTTTGAAGCTCAGTATCTCAAAACTGCTCAGAATGCAGAAAGAACCTTATAATTCCAAGGGGACTTATGTAAATAATTCTGTTTTAATGTTTTAAATAAATCTTATTTGAAAGATTTTAAATTGTCTCTAGAATCAAACTGTTCTGATAAAGTCTTTTCTCCTAATTTATTTATTAAGACAATTTTATCAAGCAATTTTACAAGGACGAGCAAGTAAAGGAAGTTTAATAAACAGTGTCGTTTTAAAGCATTTGAATGTATGTTAATAAATACAAAACAAAAAGAAGGCATTGCAGAAAATGTCATATTTGCTTGATGAAAATGTACCCTAAACCATTGGTTCTGAAAGTGTGGGGTGCAGAAGGTCAGCAGAAAAGGTAAACAGCCATGGCAACACGGGGAGCATAACCAAAAGAGTTTGAGAATGACTCTATACAATATGATAGTGTTAAGTAAGAGTTAAAAATTTTACATCACAGACATGTAAAACTATTTCTTATGTGTTTCTCTTCCCATGATGGCATTTTTTGTGTTTCTCTCTGGATGTAAAAGGATTATGTAGCACTTTGGGGCAAATATGGCCACCAGTAATCCAAAACTGGAAGCCAGAATGGCAAATATTTCTACAGCCACTGCGTATTTCCCTGGAGAGCTCACATATGCTGGAACAAATGCAATCCACACAGCACAAAAGATTAGCATGCTAAAAGTTATGAACTTTGCCTCATTAAAATTATCTGGAAGGTTTCTTGCCAGGAAGGCTAACAGGAAACTTACTGCTGCTAAAAGACCAATATAGCCGAGTAACATTGAAAAACCAGCCACTGAGCCGATGGCACATTCATATACTATTTTAGAGCGGATATACTGGTTGTTTTTATGTGGTGTTGGAGAGGCAGTTGATAGCCAGACTGCACATATAACAACCTGAAGAGCTGTTAGGACCAAAACTGTGCATCTTTGTTGAGCTGCTCCAAACCATTTCATCGCTCCTTTGCCCTCTGGCCGAGATGACTTGAACACGGCTATTACTACCATAGTCTTGACCAGGATGCTGGAGATGCACAGGACAAAGCTTATGCCAAACACAGCATGTCTTAACTGACAAGTCCACAGTTGTGGCCGGCCAATGAACAGTAGCACACACAGGAAACACAGTTTAAGAGACACCAGCAGCAGGAAGCTGAGCTCTGAATTATTGGCACGTACTATGGGGGTGTTACGGTGATGCGCAAAGACGACCAAAACAAGAGCACAGAAGCAGGCGCCAAGCAGAGATGCAGTGGTCAGAGAGATGCCCAAGGGGTCCTCATAGGATAGAAACTCTACATCTTTGGGGACACACTTATCTTTATCCATATTGGACCAAAACTCATCTGGACACACTATACATTCAACAGCATCTGTGAGTGAGAAAAAAGAGAAGATGAAAACGTAAGATTAAATTATTTTGTAAGTAAGGGCTAATTAAACGATTGTAATGTACAACAATGCATTACCTGTGTCTGCGCGTCTTTCTACAAACAATGAAGCTGCTGCTTTAAAAATAGTGATTTTACACCTTGTTGCTGTGGGATATAATGTAGTGATGTATTATCTAGACTATTTTATTAATAAAAGCCACGGGACAGCATTGACAAGTTTGTATTTGTGTGCAGAGAGTGACCCCCCCCCCAAGTGTTTGCATGCATTAATTAAAGCAACTCATTAATATTGAACGGTGATTAAGCTGATTTGGAACTACCTGTGTATTAAACGGTTTTAGCTATTTTATTTAGATATCAGAATTGAGTATTCATAAAGACCATGGTATAATTGCAAAATATAATATTAAAAGATGCAAAATTGCCAACAATAATCACCACACCTGTTGTATTAGAGATCTTGCCCTCTCCGCATGGCAGGCAGTCAAAACAGCAGACAGGAAAGCCTTTCCGTGTGGCTCGTCTGGTACCTGAGGGGCAGCTCTCACTGCACACAGAACGTGGGGGCTGAAAGAGACATCAGCTGTTATTAGTCATGTTTTCCCATTATGTGTGACAATGACAAACAATTACATAATGATAAACCTGAACTTTCTATTATTTAATTCTCATTTGTCTTATTATAGATTTGACTCATGTTTACACTATATATTGACAATAAAGATGACATTGACATGCAAAGTTAATTACTTTTTTGGTTTGAAAGTTCCAGTATATTGCATCCTCATCCAGTGTAAGCACCATCCCTGTTTCTGTCACTTCATTTACTACACCGACTGTGTAGATCCTTATTGATTCATCAGAGTTCGGCTGCCAGTTCAGCACATCATAGATGGCCAGAGCATCTCCATTCTTATCAAATGACACATGATCCCCAAAGCCTGTGGTGAAGTTCACTTTCTGTAGATAGTGAACTAGCTGTACAATTTGTAGGCAAGATAGGTTTTACATGTTTATGTGAAAATAGAATTAATATAGAGCACATATTTTCCTTTCCCCCCCCCCACATTCAGCTCTTTTATATGCCTGGAGAGAATCACTACTACACTTGTGGTTCCTACCTGCCATGGTTTCAGGTTTGTTATATCTGCACATCTGTTCCCACTGAATGGTCCTCTCCCCTCCTCACACTGCATCAGGTCATGAAGTGCATGTGCCAGGGCATAAACTGCCTTGTACACATTATACGATGCCCTCAATCCTGAAACATCAGTGTATGGTGTGTTTGTGATGATCAGATCCTCCTGTCCTGTACACACCTTTTTCACTTGCTCTCCATCTGTCTCTTTAGCCCCAGTTTCAAAACTGCACTCAAACATGTTCTCCCAGAAGATCCTCAACATATTATTTCTTGGGTCACTGCTGGGGTGAACATGTAACAGAAAGTCATGAAGCCTCTGGATCTCTCCACGCCTTATAGCGATGCCCAGTGTGCCCTTCAGAAAGGGCAGGAAACGTGGTGTGTGGGATTCAAGAGAGGTGGCCCAAGCTTCACTTGCAATCCATTGCCTGCCAGTCATGTTCTGCAATACCACCTCCTCCATCAAAGGAATGAAAAAAGATGAAGGGGCAAAAACTATCACCACTCTAGCTGTAGAGGACTGAATCACTCCCATTATACGCTGAATATCTCTTAGGTTGTTATCATGGGGCAGGATTTCAGAAAAAGCAACACAATATCCAAACAGCTGCATTTCTTGCTGGAAGGCCTGAGCAGCGTAGACGCCATAGTCATCATCACTGTAGAGAAGACCAACCCAAGTCCATCCAAAATGTATCAAAATCTGAATCATAGCCCGTACCTGGAAAGCATCACTGGGAATCGTTCTGAAGAAAGAGGGGTATTTTTTCCTGTCACTCAAACAGGAGCAGGTGGCGTAGTGACTGACCTAATTAGGGAAGATGGAGAGGGGTTAGGAACAGAGAAATAGAGTAAAGATCAACAAAAAATATTCAGTACTATAGTTAAAAAAACAACAACCCTATACACAGGATAAAAACCATATAAAACCTTCTAAAACCCTATAAAAGTCTCAGGATATACATATAGCTAAAAGAACATAATAATAATAATAATAATAACTTAAATATGCAAGAATATGCATACAGTGTATTTTTAGTTTTTCATCCCATCTTACTATAGGTACTCGAAACAGCCCCAGAACACTGGAAATTGCAATGGAAGGAGTTGAACTTGCATCCCCCACGATTCCAACCATCGGAGGAGGGCCAGTGCAGTTGAGGTTGGAGAAGGACTCCTCTGTACCACTAGCCAGGGATATGGCAGCCCGGAATGCCATTCCTAGCATCACACAGTTGTCATAAAGATGGTAACCAAGAGTTATGTTAGGCAGTAGGTTGGGATTCTTATTAATCTCATCTATTGCAAAAGCCATGGTCTGTGCATGCTGGAAACCTTCCATATTAAATCTATGAAATATAAAATAAAATAGGATAAATGTTGACATGTAGTGATATCAAATATATTAATAACTGAAAAACAAATTAATATAAGCATTAATACATTACAAATACATCAAAGTGCATACATCATTGGAGGACCCTTAATTTAGTTACCCTCTCTATGTAGTTGACTCACATTTCACAGTATGGTGATTCTGGCTCTGTTCTGAAACTCAGTTCTGGAAACACTGTGAAGAAGTGAACCTCAAACAGGCCTCCAAGTATAAAATCTCCATCCTTGTACAATCCATTTAAATCAAAATGTCCCCTTAGCAAACAGGTACCTGATCTGAGGTCTGAAGCTGCTGATATACAGTTAAATGACACGTATAGAAAAATACACAGAGTGAGCCACATCTCTCTATTTCTGAGCCAGTCACCCACACAGCTGATTAATTTATTATGAAGGTTGTGTGGGGTGTTGCTCTAAGCGAGCAAGTGCCAAGTGGGCATGCCTTGAAATCAGGACGTCACCCTCCCATCCCTCCCAACATAGACAAGAAAACAGTACTAATAGAATAATGGTAATGTATGCATGCACATTTAATTGCTATGAAATTGGATGGGAATTGGCTTATTTAAATATACTGTTTAGAAACATTTTATTTTATTTTTTTCAGCTAAATGGTCTAAATCTTCTGCTTAACAGTGTTCCGCTAAGAATTTTCTCTGAATGTCAGTTATGCATTCAACTTCTGCCAAGCAATAAAAAGAGAGACCTGCCTTAACAAAAAATGTACTATGGCTGTACCATGATACACCTATGCTATTAGATGGCAAAAATAAGGGATGAATAATGTCATTTATCAAACTGAATAATTAACACATTCACACACACACACACACACACACACACACACACACACACACACACACACACACACATTCATATATACTGTACATACACGTGGTCAGAATTGTTGGTACCCTTGGTAAATATGATCAAAGAAGTCTGAGAAAAAAAACCTGCATTGTTAATCCTTTTGATCTTTTATTAAAAATATGATGGTGCTTCTCCTCTTCAGTTCACCCCACTAATTTTCTATAGATGGTTTCATCAGGCGCATGCGCCTGGCCTGAAGTTAACTTCTGGTCTGTGATTGTTTATCAGTCTGGCTAGTGCTTGCTACAATCGCAAGAGTGAAAGTTAAAGTGATGAGTATACTGATGTTGGGCTCAGGTGGTTGTGCTGTGTGATATGTTTCCCATACATTTATTTATTTGTGGCGCCACAATATCAATAATGACTGATTTTCCAAAAGGCTTCGCTGAATAAACATGAGCACGTACGGCACGTTTAAAAATCAAAACGAGGCGCGGGTGTTTTTATATCACCATATTTCTGAAGGAAGGCTATCTTTAGAAATGTTTTATGTCATTTTCATTTCATCTTGCATGTAATGTCTGATAAAGCAGTATTTGTGAGCTCATTGCTGTTTTGTGTACAGCCGTTGCTGGGGAAACCTCTATTTCTCAGAAATATAGGCCCACATTAAAGCCCCAATATTAAAGGGGTCATATGACGTTGCTAAAAAGAACATTATTTTGTGTATTTGGTGTAATGCAATATGTTAATGCGGTTTAAGGTTAAAAAACACATTATTTTCCATATAATGTACATTATTGCTGCTCCTCTATGCCCCGCCGATTTTTACAAAGCTCGTCGTTCTGAAAAGCGAGGTGTACACTGATTGGCCAGCTATCCAGTGCATTGTGATTGGTTTAATGCCTCCAGCGTGTGACGGAAATGTCACTGCCCCTTACCACAGCGGTTCCCAACCCAGTGCTCGAGCCCCCCTTGCTCTGCATATTTTGCATGTCTCTTCTTAGTTAACACGCCTGATTCATATAACCAGCTCGTTAGAAGACAGCTACGTCCATGAACTGCGTTCCAATTGTTATGATCCCGGCACCGTGTTCATTGCTCCCTACTCCCTAAGCAGGGAAATGGACATTCATTCATGGATTTGCGCTGCTGCCTCCAGCGTCTTCACATACAGACAAGTGTGACATCTGTAAATAAATACAATTTAAATTCATGTCTCGCACACTTTAGTGCCCTTTGAATAGAACATATACACTCGTCTCGAACTGGAATCATGGTGGAATATCTGGTGATGTCCACTTCGCAGGGCACTTACGGTCGAATAGAACAAACGTTGCACGTGATAAGAGGACTGGGATTGGCAAATGCTGCCTTACCATACTGTGATGCCGTGTCCCAGCGTGACAAGACAAAAACAATATAACCCATTATAAATAAGGCATTTGTTGCATCCAATGGGGAAATAATTACTGATTATAATGACTTGTACTGTCTTTTTACACATTGTGTATTGTGCTGCGTAAACATGAAACCATATCTGCATTTGTGATCGGAGAAACAACAAACAACAAGATCTAGGTACTTTACAATGCTGAAAACACTTGTTTGAATCATCTGTGGCAAATTCTTTAAATATGTAAATGTACTTACAGACTGTGAGTCAGAAGCGGCAGACTGTCCTTGCAAAGTTGGAACTGCCTCACTTTATAGAAACAGACACCACCATTGTAGGCTACTCTCACAGGAAACAATCCTCATCCTCCGTAAAATGCGCTGCTTTCATCTGAATATTTGGGATGAATACAACAGTGTTGTAAATACAACTTAACCACTGATTTCTAGTTGTGTCCTCTTCTGGAAGGCCAAACAAAGTAGTTTCGCTTTCACAACAAAACACACAGTGTCTCCACAGCATGGCAGCGGCAACAGTGAGAATAAAAGTTATGCCTTCTTTCTTTGTGTGAACATTTGGGTGCTGTTATGCAAATCTTCCCACATTGTGACGTAGACATGTGGGGGTGTGTTAGAATGAGCCATTTTAGGAGGGCGTGGACAAGTCTTAACTTTTATAAAGAATATTTCTTTTTATTTGAGACTTTAGTCTTTGCAACTTTACAGATCTTCTTTATGCACCAAGAGCTTGTAACACTCCAAAGAGAAAGGAACAATTGAAATCGGATCATATGACCCCTTTAAAAACACAGCAGTATAATTCATTGTACACATGGGGTACTTTTTTATCCCAGTGTTCACCAAACCCATCTTGAGGGTTTGCTGCTAAAAAGCTTATTTTTTTAGTTACATCTGATCATAGAAGCTAGTCCCATTTGAAGTTTCAGTCATGTCTGACAACCGAATATTCTGGAGATTGTTTTTTTTTGGTGAAAGAATGTTCTTTTCTTGATTTTTTCCTTGAAGCCCTCCCAAACAACATATGGCGATGTAGGTGCTGTTTGATGATTTTTTAAAAGGCTTTTTAATTATTGCCCTGATGGTGGAAATGGGAATAATTTGGGAAGGTCAGTTATCTTTTGCTGCACATCAGAAATATTTTTTTTTCTTTTTTTTTTCTCATTGTGATGGGTGATTAATTTGGATTTTGGCCTTTGTTTTTCCTCCTATTTATATTTCTGTGAAAAAGGAAGCCATGGCTGGATAATATCATGTTCATAATCACCCTGGTGTGTTCAAAATTGTAATTGTGTCCAACATGTATTTGAGAAAAATAAATAAAAAATAAAAATAATAATAATACTTTCCCCCATTTTAAATTCTTATTCTTCAATGAAAGGTTAGATTTCTAGGATTTTTTTAAATAAAAGGTCAAAAGGATTAACAATGCAGATTTATTTTCACAGCCTTTGATCATATCAAGGGTACCAACAATTCTGACCCTCTTCCTCGGGGCGCTGGTTAGTCAGGATGAGATTTGTAGAATTCAGTGAGGATAGCTGGATCAAGGATGTCATCTCGTGGAATCCAGGACCATTCCTTAGGTCTGTAGCTCTGCCAATCCACTAAGTATTCCAAATGTCCACCACGGCAATGGGAGTCCAGAATCTCCTGAACCGAGTATATGGTGCCATCCTCCACATCCACCGGAGGAGGGGGTTCCACTGTCTGGCCAGGCTCTGTGGAGGAAGTAGACTGAGGTGAGTGAAATGGCTTAAGGAGTGACACATGGAATGTTGGATGAATACAGATGTCCCACGTGGAAAGCCAAGCCAACTGTCCTGGTTGGTATTTGGGAGTGTTGGCCCGTCGAGCATCCGCCTGGAATCTTTGTTCTCGCACTGCCCTCTGTAGGTGATGATGAGATTCGTCCCAGACACTTCCGCTCTCCCGGAATCAGTGGTCGAGAGATGGTACATCCGTGGGTTCCCCATACCATGGAAACAGTGGTGGCTGGTATCCAAGTATGAACTGGAATGGGGTAAGTCCAGTGGTTGGTTGTTGTAGTGAGTTCTGGGCATACTCGGCCCAGCCTAAAAACTGGCTCCAGGAGTTCTGGTGGCTGTGACTGAAGGTCCGGAGGAAGCGCCCCATCTCCTCAATCTTGTGTTCCATCTGTACTTTATCAGAGTTTTTTCTTTAGAAAAACTTCACCACATTCCAAAGCATAATATTGTACTTTTTACTGCACTACAATTCATATTAAATATCATTTAATACTTAATTACATTAGAAATCTATTACTTTCTTACTTTTACTCAAGAAAAAGTAATTCAAAGATTTACTTGAGTACAAGAAAGTATTCAATTTTTATACTCAAGTACTAAAGGTAAAAACAAACAACAACTTTTATGAAATGTAGTGCAGTAAAAAGTGTGACATTATGCTTTGGAATGTAGTGAAGTAAAGTTAACAACTAAAAAAAAAGATAAACTACAGATAATTTTTAAAATTTATTTGAGTAAAGTAAAAATACTTCACTACTGTCCGCCTCTGGGTGGCAGTCATGAAGGCGGTCTTCCACTCGCCCCCCTCACGTATCTGTATGAGGTTGTAGGTGGTGCGGAGGTCCAACTTGGTGAACACGGTGGCTCCACACAGTTGTTCCAAAGCAGCTGGGACAAGGGGAAGTGGGTAACGGAACTTGACTGTACTGCTGTTTAGGATTCTATAATCTATGCATGGCCACAAGCCTCAGTCCTTCTTGGCTACGAAGAAGCTTGAAGCAGCAAGGGACTTGGATGGTCAAATATAACCCTGGTGGAGAGCCTCCTCAATGTACTCCTCCATGGCCTTCTGCTCAGGTATGGAGAGTGGATAGATTATACCATGGGGCACTGGCTCACCTGGGATGAGGTCAATCACACAGTCCCCTGGCTGATGTGGTGGTAGCTGGGTCACCCTTTTGGGACAGAACGTGTCACTGAAGGGGGCATAGCAGGTGGGTATGTTCACGGACTGTTTCTCTAGAGGAACCTTGATGGACAGTTGAGGGGTAGCATAGGGAAACATTCCGTAAAGCATTGATCGCCCCACTTCAGGATCTCTCCAGTCTTCCAGTATATTTCAGGCTGGTGTTGGTTGAGCCAAGGGTGACCCAGTATGATGTCTGTGGTGGAGTGCTCCAGAACAAATAAGTGAATACGTTCCTGATGACAAGTCCCAACTCGAAGCAGCACGTGTCCCACTTTGAATCTTATATCACGTTGACAAAGGGGTTTACCGATTATTGATAGAACCTGGTAGTGGTTTTGGTTGGTGGTTTTTGAAGCCTTAGCTGGTGGCAGAGGTTTCTGGAGATGAAGTTTCCAGCTGACCCAGAGTCGAGGAGTGCTGAGAGAGAGAGAGGGAATTATCAGAGACTGAAATATGTAGAAGTAGTGCGTGGAACTTTATCAACAAAAGGTTCCTGGATAACACTTACCACAGATCGTGGGGGGCAAATTGGACATGAAAGGATAGCATGTCCAGCTGTTCCACAGTATAAACAGAGACCCTGGGCCAGCCTCCTCTGCCTCTTCGTGAACGGAAGTCGGGTGGTTGCCAATTTGCATGGGTTCTGGAGCACTCTCCCACTCTGGCTGGTGGTGAAGAGTAACCTGGAGTTCTTCATTACAATGTCGTATTCTATTGGATACTTGGTTGGCAGTCTGGATGAATCTCTCTAATCCAATGGTGTCACTATAGGTGGCGAGATGCAGCCGCAGTTGGGGATTCAAATCTTGACAGTATGTGGTCAGGAGAGAGCGCTCGTTCCAGCCACAAGCAGCTGCTAGAGTACGAAATTTCAGAGAGTAATCTTGAATAGACATTTTGCCTTGTTTAAGGTGATAGAGTTTTTCACTCACAGATGAGAAGTCAGTGGAATGATCAAATACCTCACAGAAATGGTTAATTAAATAATCCAATGATTAGGTTGCTGGACCACCAAATTGTTTCTGCTAATTGCAGAGCTCATCCTGATAACAGAGAAATAATGAAATGAAATGAAATAATGAAAAACATTTTTCAGTAGGTGGACAACCTGAATGGGTAATAGGTGATTAATCGGTTAAAATTTGTTACTTTGGGATAACAAATTCATCAGTTAAATTTTGTTACTGTGGGTTAATCTAGGCTATGTTGTTAACTATTTACAAGTTTTGTGTTTGTGTTTATCCTGGGGTTTTTTTTTTTTCATTGCATCTGAAAATTACTTTAAGAAACAAAAAAATTGTGCATGCCCATTCACTTTGTGCGCTCTGGCGCAGAACCTGCCTCCCGCATTGCTAATTTGTGGACAATTTAAAAATGTTTGCTATAAAGGTTGCTGTCCCATTTTATACAAGAATTGTTCATTTTAAAAACAATCAAATTATATTGTTAGTTTCATGGTAACATGCAATCAAGGTCTTCGGATACTATACAAGATACAAGATAATTTAACCTTTTGAGCGGTACGGTCCCACATATGGGATTCTTATTTCCGTGCCCCTGGGGGTATGGTCCCACATATGGGATTTAGAACGTTCGGTGACGTCGCATAACTGCCAAATTCAAACTGCGTTTTCGCTCGCTGGCTGGCGCTGAGCCAGAGACAGACCTGCACTGCTCTTGTCATATTATCACAACTATGCAGTATTATTAACCACATAATGCATATTTTAAGTTTCAGACATTTAAATACAAATAAATACTAGTAAAACAAAACATTTAGAGTTTGAAAAATACACGCATATGTCTATGGAAGCAACAATGATAATCCATTCAAATTTAATTTGCAGATGTTTTTTATTCATATCAGATACACATATTGTAAGTAACTATAAAGATCACTTTATTCTTCACCCAGTTCACCGGACACTTATTACCTGTATTTCGGGAGAAATTAATGAATTCACATGCTGTAAATCCGACTGACAGGACTCTCTGAACTGCAGCGCGAACAAACATAGCGGCGCCCGTCTCACATTACAGATCATGATCAAGATCATTTAGAAAGGTTTTTAAACGACCAAACACACTCATTTACACATATTTATGAATCGGAATATCAGATTGTTCATGACATGGTATGCAAGTTTGTGAATATTTGAAATTAAAAAAAGGAAAAAAACGAAATAAAAGCGATCCATCTGTCATACAGTGTTATCGTAGACGCGGTGTGTCACGTGACAAGCCTGACGTGTCGCCATGGAAACAGTAAGGGGAACGTTCTAAAATAATGGTCGTCTTAAAAAAACTCACTCTGGGGGGACCGCTAGAATATTTTAAACTCACCACTGAAAAGGTTAAGCTATTTAACAAGCACTCTGACATTTTCACCCGTTTCAACTTAGACTCCTTGTCTAAGTCAGTTTAATAGTATTGAGATTCAAGTTAAATCAAGTATATATATATATATATATATATATGTATATATATATATATATATATATATATATATATAAAGCTGAAGGTTTGTGAAATGTCAGTCAACAAAGCATTTTTTTTAAACAAAAATCAGTGATGCTACACTGGATGCGGCACGACGGGCACGATGCGACATGAGAAATCCCCGACAGTAAACTGCCTCTTTCTATTTATGAGTTACTGACACAGAGTTCAAATGTCCTGTGTAGACACTAGACAGACTCAACCTTTTGCGATGCGGCGGTGTCGCGTCCGGTGTAGACACGGTTCACTGTTCCGCTGCCAAGCAAGGGGCGCATTAACTCTGCACGCGCTCTCTTTGAAATAGGAATCGTTGCCACATTTCTTGTTAACATCTTTCATTTATCACAGTCTCGTTGTTTGTATTTGGCCAGTTTGGAGAAACCCTCACCAAACCTGACCAGCCAGGCGTTTGCGATCACGGGAACTTGTACAAACGCGGATGGGTGACATGAATGGAGATGGCTCCAGATCGGCAATGTAATATTTGGTTGCCCAACACAAAATTAAAATGGCTGAATGCATAAACTGTATTTTTTTTCTGCGCTCAAACCTAGTCTAAATAAAACAGTTTGCAACTATTACTGTTGTTACACTTTTATACAAAAGTTTGTATTATGCTTGTTATAGAATGCATGACGTCACGTGCACTACCGCCGGTGGCAGTGGTCGGCTGCCACCGCGGTGACGCGGTTGTCACGGCCACCGTCACAGCCCTATACAGGTAATTTCAAAAGTGATAAACAAAGTGATAGAAAATATTTATTTTCATGCATTTTAAATGTTTAAAAATGTGGAAACCACTCATTGCATCACATCATCTCCTGACTGCATTATTATTTGTAAAATAGGGGCTTTATGGAGTGTGTGTATACATGGTTATAAGTATAACAGTTTATATTTCATTAATTTAGGGAAATGAAGAAGTGTCTTAGCCCTCAAGGGACTATTTGGCCAACCTTTTTCATGCTTGAAAAGCAAAATGTTATTGATAGTGTAAAAAACATCAACTTTGAAGCACGTACTGATTGATGGACTAGCAGATCAACATTACTTACTACCTTCCAGCAACACTACATTCAATGAAGGTAAAATAGTAAAAAAAACAAAACAATAATAATAGTTTATTTAAATGGAATCGGAACCAGGAAATTTGTATACTGTAATATATATGTTGAATTTTGACATTGACAACCTTTAAATTAAGTTGACAGTAAGTAATAAACAGTATTGAGCATTGAGTATTTGATTATTGTGCATTTTTCCTTACCCTTACCACTATTTTTTTTAATAGCTGTTTTATGATTTTAATGGAACCGGAATCGGAACCGGAACCGTTAGGCAGAACCAGAACCGGAACCGGAAAATGTCTAATGATTCCCAACCCTATTTATGTTACACCATTTTTTTTATTTTATTTTTAGATAGAGTGTGTCCATTTTACACTAAGCAACCAGTAGCTACTGAATCCAGTCTAGCTGGAGAGGGTTGGGGTTTGGGGGTAGTTCTGTATAGCTTGTGGGGGTTGAAATAAAGATGTGAATCTCTTGCTCATTCATGTGGACAGTGTCTTATGAGGGTTTCAAACTTGCAGAGCAGGTTTAGACAAAGTGTTTTCATGCCTTGTTTGGTTTGGCTTTTGCAACTGCATAGGCCTAAAGAGTATTACATACAATATAATATGTTTTTGTTTTATCTCAGGAATTAAATTGAAAGAAAAATTATTAATTGGATGAAGTACTGGATGAAGTACTGCTTGAAAAACTTTTTGCAGTGTACTGATGTGACATTCGCAGTCAAAACCTGAAATATAAATTCTCACAGAATGTATTCATTACCAATATACTGAACCATCTCTTTATGTTTTTCTAAATCCCAAACAGAGTCCAGAAATCAGAAAAGTTTCCGTCTATGTACGTGTTTTAAAGGCTATTTTTTTTTATTTGGGAAATACACGTGCGTTATGGACATGACAAAAAGACCCAAGGTTTTGGGAGACAACATATTTTGTAGACTTTCAATGCACAAACCAGAAGCAACAATATCTGCAGAATGGAGAAGGGTTGACCATTCTCAAAACATAAAATATAAATTTTATTTAAATTTTCATTTTTGTGTTTCAGAGGAAAAATCAATGTTAAGGCATCTCTCCATTTTGGACCGTTCTGAAAGCAGAATTTATACAAATGCATATAAAATGCTTTAAAAACTTTAACAGAGATATCTAGAGGGTATTTAATAGGTCTGCCTCCCACGTAAGATTTTTCTAGTTACTAGTAGTCGCTCATTTAAGTCAATATTCAACTAATCGCACGTTTATATTAAATGAACATCTATAATCCATATAATCATTTAAAAGAAGACATTTCAAACTTTCTGTAGATATATTTCTCATGTATGTGAGACACCCCAATTTTAAGTTATTTTATTATCAGGAAAAAAATCAAGTGATCGAGAGGGCACCTCCCTGTCATGCATGCGCATTAATCATTTTTGCACAAACACTTGAATATGAATGATAATAAAGCACATTTCTCTTAGGTTACAGTATGGGATCTGCATTAAAAAATAAATCCTCATAAGTCTACAACCCGAGACAGATGCAGTTTTAACCTGTAAATTGAAGGCTATTTGACGTTTTAACATGATCTAACGGCCTATGCCGCTCCAAATCATTGATCATTCATTGTTCTTGTTCAAGATTTAACGGATGCATGCCTCTTATAAACTTGTTTTAATAAATCTCTTTTGCATTAAATAATAAAGATTCAAAGCAGGTTAAGTTCAATATTATTGTACAAATAATTATAAAATGCTATAGACTGCGAATAAGATTGCAGTTTCACATTTTGCATATGCATTACAAAGTAAATCATTTTTTACATGCAATTATCCAAAATAAATAAAAAAAATAGGATAAAATATGTAGACAAATAAGAATAAATGCTGCGCGTCGCACTCAGCATCATGCGCGCCACGCAAATCTTGCACTCTGATATTTTGAGGAATATGATACACTCCTGCATTTAAATGCGGCTGCCTTTTTTTTTTACTTTACTTAAATTGTATGAAAGCAAGAAGGCTCCCTTTAAAATCAATCAAGTTGCCAATTAATTAAGTTCTTTTTTACATCGTGTGCACTTTGTTGATTATAATGACAGAACTTGAGTTTAAACGTCTATTAATCCGTCCATTCTTTAGAGTTTCAATGATTTAGCTAGATTGTGCAGGTTTAATTTATTAGTTTCTTGTTTTAATTAGGCCTAAATAATGGGAGCGAAATTATACAGTGCATCACGTTTTACTAAAATAAAGGAAATAATTTATAAAACACACAACAATTTCATAATCAGTGTACAGACAGATGTCTTTTGCCAAGAAGTTATTTGTCAAAATAAAGGACAGGTAACAAATAACAAAGTATGTGCATGACAAAAATGTGTGTTGTTTTATTAAAGGAATTTTTAAATATAAATTAAAAATGTATTTATGACAAATATAGGCCTAATATGTGGGAATATTGACATTTTGCATATAAATCCATGTAGCCTAGCTCACTAAAATAGGCTACCACTTTTAATGCTCAGATGCAAAGTAAACCACCATTTCTTTAGGATAATATAACAAATAATTCATATTATATAAATAATACTGCACACGTATTAAATGTTTCAAATCTAAAATATGGTGTAATACTGTGTAGCTTAGAGAAAATATAAGCACAGGCTCATAGGCTTGACATTTATCCTGCTTGAATTCATTCTAAGAAACGCACATAACTTCATAAGTACTAAACTTTCATCTGTGAATTTTAAATATTTTAACTACAGTGTTTTTATTTCATTTTCCCTGACTACAGGAGTCAAATGTAACACATCGGCTAGGCAAAGCTGACGGCTATTTGCGAAAATGTGCATTGATGCGCTTGTTTGATAACTTGTGGTTAAAGTGCCACTCAGCAGTCAAAAGTTGCAAATGCACATTGCAGACGTGGCGGCGACGGCTCTCGTGGCGGCAAAAAGCTCATTCTGGTTGGCCACCTACTGTATATAGATAGAAGGTGATTTGACTTGACTTGACTTTAATTGCCATCGTGCACCATTTAGTTAGCTGCTGTACAAATGATCTACAGAGGCTACAAATGATCCGTCACCTGCAGCATCCACACACACAATATAGCCCACTAGCCGGACTCTTCTTTATGTATACAGATGATGAAAATACAAACGACCCAGACCACTCAAATTAGAAAACATTATTACAAGCTTACTATTGTAAATTGGGCTAAGGTAAGGAGATTAAAACAGTTTTAAACACTGATTGGTTATGTACTTGCTCAACAATTGATTTAAAAAAAAAAAACATTCAGAATTATTTACATAAGCTTTGGAGCAAACAATAACCTGGTAGAAAACTATTTATGTAAGCACTGCTGTTTTGTTTTTAGCCATTGTTTAAGTCGTCTAAAAACATTACCATTGGCCTATAATTTTAACAGTAAAGGCTCATATCTGAATATGTTCTTTATGAAGAACTATAATGTGATTTAGCCTGGCAGAGTGATAACAAGATGCTAGGCAAAAGTTTATAGAAAGGATGAGCCTTCTCATCTTTTTTTTTCTTTTTTCTTTTGAACAAACATTTTATTTGCAAACGAACCTGATTTGACTTTTTATCTTTGTACATCGAGGACCTCTTGTGGACATATATCTTCTCCTTTGCATCTTCTCAGTAGAACAAGACTGGATTAATATTATCTCAAGATGTCCAAGCACACAAGATCAAGACTCCATCTCTGATAATAAATACAGTCTCCTTCAAATGAACATAACGCACCTTTAGCTCTGTGTACTGCTGGTAGCATATACTGCCAAAAGCACTGAAATATTTAATGTTACTACAACGTCACCTTGGAATTATAAGGTTCTATCTGATATTTTGTCAAAATTGAGTTATTCTTATTCTGTGACAACCTATTTACAATATGTGTTATTTTAAAAGTTGTATACATTTTGGGACATTTTATTTAGAAAACAAAAAGGTTCTATCTACAAAGTATATGGAATGCAACAACTTTAAAGCTCAGTATCTCAAAACTGCTCAGAATGCAGAAAGAACCTTATAATTCCAAGGTGACGAACATGACTAATGTTAATAATTCAAATGCATTTCTAATAGGAAGGACACGTTTTAAATAAATCGTGTTTGAAAGTTTTTGATTTGTCTCTAAAATCAAGCTGTTCTGATAAAAGTCTTTTCTCCTAATTCATTTATTAAGACAATTTTATCAAGCAATTTTACAAGGATGAGCAAGTAAAGGAAGTTTAATAAACAGTGTCATTTTAAAGCATTTGAATGTATGTTAATAAATACAAAACAAAAAGAAGGCATTGCAGAAAATGTCATATTTGCTTGATGAAAATGTACCCTAAACCATTGGTTCTGAAAGTGTGGGGTGCAGATGATCAGCAGAAAAGGCAAACATTAAAATTATCTGGAAGGTTTCTCGCCAGGAAGGCTAACAGAAAACTTACTGCTGCTAAAAGACCAATATAGCCAAATAACATGGAAAAACCAGCCACTGAGCCGATGGCACATTCATATACTATTTTAGAGCAGATATACTGGTTGTTTTTATGTGTTGTTGGAGAGGCAGTTGATAGCCAGACTGCACATATAACAACCTGAAGAGCTGTTAGGACCAAAACTGTGCATCTTTGTTGTGCTGCTCCAAACCATTTTATCGCTCCTTTGCCCTCTGGCCGAGATGACTTGAACACAGCTATTGCCACCATAGTCTTGACCAGGATAATGGAGATGCACAGGACAAAGCTTATGCCAAACACAGCATGTCTTAACTGACAAGTCCACAGTTGTGGCTGGCCAATGAACAGTAGCACACACAGGAAACACAGTTTAAGTGACACCAGCAGCATGAAGCTGAGCTCTGAATTATTGGCACGTACTATGGGGGTGTTACGGTGATGCGCAAAGACGACCAAAACAAGAGCACAGAAGCAGGCGCCAAGCAGAGATGCAGTGGTCAGAGAGATGCCCAAGGGGTCCTAATAGGATGGAAACTCTACATCTTTGGGGACACACTTATCTTTATCCATATTGGACCAGAAATCATTTGGACACACTGTACATTTTAACAGTAGTATGTAGTATCTAGACTATTTTATTAATAAAAGCCATGGGACACCAGGTGTTTGCTTGCATCAATTAATGCAGCACATTAATATTAAACAGTGATTTAGCTGATTTGGAACTATCTGTGCATTAAACGGTTTTAGCCGTTTTATTTAGATATCAGAATCGAGTATTCATACAGACCAAGGTATAATTACAAAAATATTATATTTAAGATGTAAAATTGCCAACAATAATCACCATACCTGTTGTATTAGAAATCTCGCCATCTCCACATGGCAGGCAGTAAAAACAGCAGACAGGAAAGCCTTTCCGTGTGGCTCGTCTGGTACCTGAGGGGCAGCTCTCACTGCACACAGAGTGTGGGGGCTGAAAGAGACATCAGCTGTTATTAGTCATGTTTTCCCATCATGTGTGATAATGACAAACATGTACATAATGATAAACCTGATCTTTCTATTGTTTAATTCTCATTTGTCTTATTATAGATTTGACTCATGTTTACACTATATATTGACAATAAAGATGACATTGACATGCAAAGTTTATTACTTTTTTGGTTTGAAAGTTCCAGTATATTGCATCCTCATCCAGTGTAAGCACCATCCCTGTTTCTGTCACTTCATTTACTACACAGACTGTGTAGATCCTTATTGATTCATCAGAGTTCGGCTGCCAGTTCAGCACATCATAGATGGCCAGAGCATCTCCATTCTTATCAAATGACACATGATCCCCAAAGCCTGTGGTGAAGTTCACTTTCTGTAGGTAGTGAACTAGCTGTACAGTTTGTAGGCAAGATAGGTATTACATGTTTATGTGAAATTAGAATTAATATAGAGCACATTTTTTTCTTTTTTTCCCCACAATCAGCTCTTGTGGTTCCTAACTACCATGGTTTCAGGTTTGTTATACTGGCACATCTGTTCCCACTGAATGGTCCTCTCCCCTCCTCACACTGCATCAGGTAATGAAGTATATGTGCCAGGGCATAAGCCTTGCATTGGCTCCCAGTTCCTTTTAGGATTCAGTTTAAAGTTTTATTGTTTGTGTTTAAGGCACTAAATGTGCTTGCCCCAACCTATATCACCGAACTTGTACAGCCATACTCAGTTCAAAGGTCACTGAGATCCTCAAACAAAGGGCTCCTGCTTGTGCCGCTCTCACGGCTTAAACAGAGGGGTGATAGAGCATTTGCAGTTGCTGCCCCACATTTGTGGAACCAGCTCCACCAGGATATTAGATATGCCCCCTCCATTGCTGCATTCAAATCCAGGTTAAAAACTCATTTTTATTCCTTGGCCTTCTTTGTTCCCTAACCTGGTACTCCTGTTTGTTTTCTGTATCTCTGTCTTGTGTGCCCTGATATTGAAAGCTTTGTTTTATTATGTTTTATATAAGTATAATTATTGATTCTATGTGATTTTTAAAAATCATTGCTAAAAAGAACATTATTTTGTGTATTTGGTGTAATGCAATGTGTTTATGCTCCTCTATGCCCCGCCGATTTTTACAAAGCTCATCGTTCTGAAAAGCGAGGTGTACAATGATTGACCAGCTATCCAGTGTGTAGTGATTGGTTTAATGCCTCCAGCATGTGACGGAAATGTCACTGCCCCTTACCACAGCGGTTCCCAATCCCAGTGCTCGAACCCCCCTGCTCTGCATATTTTGCTTGTCTCTCTTAGTTAACACACCTGATTCATATAACCAGCTTGTTAGAAGAGAGCTACGTCCATGAACTGAGTTCCGATCCCTGCACCGTGTTCATTGCTCCCTACTCCCTAAGTATGGGAAATCCGTTGACGTTTATTTCATTTCCGAACATTCACATCGTGACGTATTTTTTGTGAATGTTATTTTTTTTTTTCTTGAAGCCCTCCCAAACAACATATGGTAGGTGCTGTTTGATAATTTTTAAAAAGCTTTTCTGACCACGAAACTCAACGTTTTTCTGCAATTCTCCAGCTGTGATCCTTGAAGAGTCTTTGGCCACTCAAACTCTCCTTCTCAACGTGCATTAGGACGAAATACACAGATGTCCTCTTCCAGGCAGATTCATAACATTTTCTGTTGATTGGAACTTCTTAATTATTGCCCTGATGGTGGAAATCGGATTTTTCACTGCTCTCTCTCTTTTCTTAAAGCCACTATGTAATCTGGGACTTACCTTCTTGCTAGGCAAGCGCATCCAGATGTCCCACGTGAAAAGCTGCCCTGGTTGGTGTAAAAGTGTGCGTAAGTGTAAAAACCTTTCAACAATGGGGTTATGTTTTCTGATTTATCTAACAGGCTTGTTTTCTGAAAACAATAGGGCAGGGAAAGAAGAGCCCTAAACAATTAGCCAAAGTATGCACTCCATCAGTACATTAACCCTCTGGTGTTCCTCATTTGGGAGTCACAGTTTGAGTCTTTGCGGTCAAAAGTGACTGAACACCTGAAATGTAAAAATTTTCTAGTAAAATAAATGTAATATATTTTTGTTTCTTTTGTATCTTATTTTATTTTGTATTCTGAGAGAATTTTAATGTACTAATAAATATTAATGCAATAATTAATATGTATGTCCTCTAGATGTCAGTCATGTATTTGAGTTTTGCTGAGCATTTAAAACAGAAATCTGTCCTAGCAAAAACATACTGTACAGTACTAACAGGTAACGGTGTTGTAGTGGAAACCAGCTCATTCAGTCCTGGTCCAGCTCAAGCTGAGAAGGTTAAGTTTGAGTCAGCACATCAGCATTCTATGGCATGAAACACATCAGTAATATACCCTTGTTATTATTTAACAATTTTTCTTTTCTTTAAAAAGGCAGTTGCTAACAAGTGGCTAAATGTAACTACGGAGGTTGTCGGGGTCTGTAAACGTAACAAGGGATCTCTTTTTCACTTGATATTTTTTTTTATTATATTATTATTTCTTAAGACCAAAAGAGTTATTGGAAGATTAATGATGCTAGCATGGTGTAGTTCCTCCATATCTGGGTCTGCTGATCGAAGTAATGGACATGCCGAAAGGTCTTTACAATTGGTTGCAAAAGCTGCTTTTCACATAAAGGCCCGTCACATAAAGGCGGGCTATAAGCTAAAACACTATTGGCCTACAGATTAAAAGGAAGTGATAAAAATATACAATTTTAGAGTATCTTCAGATCTTCATTTTGCATGTTCAATGGTTAATGACATCATCACCACGGCGATTGTATCAATAATCAAAATAATTTATAATAATCAAAAACAAATTATAATTATTATTTGAACAATACATGTCTTTTTTATAATTATATTTATTTAATTTTAATTATAACACAAAAATAACAAGAAACTATATCTAAAAGAAAACACTTAAATACCCCTCACCCCACCAAAAAAAAAAAGGAAAAAGAAAAAAATCAAAACACAACCAAGCTCAGATTCGTATACAAAACTTGAATACCTGATTATACACAACTGTAATAAAGTAAATTTAAAAAAATAATAAAAAAGGTCCAAAAAGAATAAAACAATGTTCAATGTCCAGAGAATAACAATACAATTACAATATTCCTTGTAATATAATAGAATGAAAATAGTCTAGATATGGAGTCCAGACCTTATAAAATTGCCCTGTTTTCTGATGAAAAACTTAGGTAAGACGCTGCAGTGGAATCAATTCAAAAATAATTTTATGTGAATCTTTAAGTGAGGGAGATTTATCACAGATCTAGTTCAATAAAATATTTTTCCTGGCTGCAAAAGATATTATACAATTTCCTACCAGCAGATGTAGCAGTGTCTCAATAAATGTCTCTTAAAATAACACTAATAGAGAATGTGAAGCTATGTCTCGTAATGTTGCATGCTGGGGCGGCACCACCAAGAATTTCCCTATGCTAATGGCCCTGTCCAAAATGGCACACTTCATGTGCACTTGCGGTCTTGTGAACTTACGATGGCTGTCGTGTGTGCCTAGGAGAGTGGTTCTTATGCTGCCTTCATGTGCTATCGTAATTATCATTAATACAAGCTTCCTAGTCAGAAATTGGATATGAATGGCCTTAAAGAGCCCTTATATGTACAATTCATCTTCAGGAAAATGGTTTGGGAATGCATCTGTATGACCATGCTCTGAATCACACGTGAAATCAGTCCAATGGAATGGCGAGACTTCAGGGGCGGGGTGACATAGAGACCAGAAAGCTTAAAACGACATCTGAAACAAGTAGCGTTAGCTTCTATGCTTTCAGTAAGTGCTCTGTTTGTCTCAGTCTTATTTACTGTTGTTTGTAAAAGTGCACAATCACCTCTTTTTTAATAATTAACTGATGAATATTCATCTGGCTTATATATATAGTTTATATAAATAGTATATATAAATATGTATTATTTAGCAGAGGGATCGGAGATGAGCCTCACCCTTTCTTCTCCCTCACTCTTTAAATACAGCACTCTCTTGGGATATAAAAATTCTCAAATGAGAGCACGGTGTTATACCTCTCTTCCTCCAAGGAGGTTGATGTGGTCAGCATGTCATTACAAGACTTATGATGAGTTGGTGGAGGTTGTAACTCATGCCGTAGCATTCTAATCACAACCTCCATGTTGGGACCAACAGGTTTTCCCTGTCTCCACACCGAGGTGTTGAGAGCATTGGTTTAACCATTTTTCAGCCCTTATTTTGCAAATGTTTCTATTTGGCGGGCTGAATGAGTAGGTCTATAGGACAATGTTTAAGGTGGGACAGACGCTTGCGAGCTTTCTGTCCCCATTGCAGCATCACCCCTAAGGCTCTTGACATTTTCCAAATGGGGAGAAGCTTACCAGTATTGGTTTCTTCCATTCAGCCTTGCACTCTCACCCCACACTTTCACCAAGTGTGTGGATGCTGCTCTGGCTTTTCTGGGACTCCAAGGCATCCGCATACTGTATTACATCGACAATTGGTTGATACTAGCTCAGTCGGAGCAGATGGCCATTTGGCATCGAGATGTTGTTCTCACTCATATGGAAGAGTTAGTGTTAAGACTAAATGCAAAGAAAAGTGTGGCCGGGCCAGTCATGATTTGTGGACCTGGTAGCCCTTTTCAAGACTCTCCATGGGAGATTCCCGTCATGGCGGGATCTCCTTTCTCAAGTGGGGAGCACCATCTTTCACCCTCGTCTGGAGTTGTGGAAACTGTGGGTGTGGCCCCTGAGGGGGCAAAACTCATAGCATCTTGTCTCTCAACTGAGGTTCTTGAGACCATACTCCTTGTTTAATTCATGGTGCGGAAATCATCAGCTGGTCCCAGTTAACTGCCCAGCTGGTTCAGTTCTGGGGTTCCTGCAGAAACGAATCTCCATAGGTTTGACCCCCTCCACCTTTAGAGTGTTCATGGTGGCCATAGCTGCTGTCCCTTTGGGTGGTCAGTCACTGGGGGCTAAACCAGTTGGTACATGTTTCTTTCATGGTGCTTGATGCCAGGAGAAGTATGGTACCACTTCAGACCACTTACATATATCTGTCTTAGCTGTGCTTACCATGGTTTCACACTAGACAGGCATTTGTCAATATGCCGGCGTGGGGATTGTCCTTCCTAAAGTCAAGTCAAGTCACCTTTATTTATGTTGCGCTTTTAACAATGCAGATTGTGTCAAAGCAACTGAACAACATTAATTAGGAAAACAGTGTGTCAATAATGAAAAATGACAATAGTAAACACTATTTTTTCAGTTAAAGGAAGTTCATCATTGAATTCAGTGATGTCATCATCCAGCTCAGTTCAGTTTAAATAGTATCTTTGCAATCATTTGCAATCAAGTCAATGATATCGCTGTAAATGAAGTGTCCCCAACTAAGCAAACCAGAGGCAACAGAGGAAAGGAACCAAAACTCCATCAGTGACAGAATGGAGAAAAAACCTTGGCAGAAACCAGGCTCAGTTGGGGAGCCAGTTCTCCTCTGGCCAGACAAAACCAGCAGTTCAATTCCAGGCTGCAACAAAGTCACATTGTGCAGAGGACTCAACTGGTTCCTGTGGTCTTGTCCCAGTGGTCGTCTGAGACAAGGTCTTTACAAAGGATCTGTATCTGGGGCTCATCTAGTTGTCCTGGTCTCTGCTGTCTTTCAGGGCTGTAGAGGTCCTTTCTAGATGTTGATCTACCATCTGGTCTGGATATGTACTGGATCCGGGTGACTGCAGTGACCATCTGATCTGGATACAGACTGGATCTGGTGGCTATAGTGACCCCGGAATAAGAGAAAAACAGACTAATATTACCGTAGATGCCATTCTTCTAACGATGTAGCAAGTACATCGGGTGTTATGGGAAGTGTTCCCGGTTCCGATTAAACTAATTAATGCAGCCTAAAAATCCTTTAACAGATTTGGATATTAGAAGCATATGAGTGTGTTATGTGTAATGTGTTATGTGGACTGATTTCACATGTGATTCAGAGTGTGGTCACGCAGACGCGTTCCCACAGCTTTTCGACGCAGCGTCTCGTTCCCTCTGGGAACTAGTGTTACATACATAACCTAGACAGGCCCGGACTGGTCATTGGGAGCACCAGGAGAATTCCTGGTGGCCTGACAGCTGATTTGTCCCGCTGCCCTGTTTTTTATTTATTTTTAATAATAATAATAATAATAATTATTATTCTCAATGTACCAAAGTGATCATTTCTGATTTCTTCATTCGATAGTAAATCATATACTCTCAACCCACAGTTCAATACTGGACTATACGTACACACTGCACTTAATACAATAATCTATCTGCTACCACTGGATACCCTCCAATGCACACCCATGACATTTTGCATATCCAGTTCATGTATAATCTGCTGCACCTTCGGCATATTTTTTGTGTGTACATAATGTAGAATGTGTATCGCTAACTGGAAGTATGTCTAATACTCAGTGGTGGACAGTAACGGAGTAGCTTTACTTCGTTACTGTAGTTAAGTAGATTTTTCAAGTATCTGTACTTTACTGGAGTAGTTTTTTTTAGTAACTTTTACTTTACTACATTCCAAAGCATAAGATCGTACTTTTTACCTCACTACATTTAATAAAACATATAGTTACTCCTTATAATATATCACATGCTCCGACCCACAGCTGATTTGTCCCGCTGCCCTGTTTTTTATTTATTTTTTAATAATAATAATAATAATAATAATAATAATAATAATAATGATTCTCAATGTACCAAAGTGATCATTTCTGATTTCTTCATTCGATAGTAAATCATATACTCTCAACCCACAGTTCAATACTGGACTATACGTACACACTGCACTTAATACAATAATCTATCTGCTACCACTGGATACCCTCCAATGCACATCCATGACATTTTGCGTATCCAGTTCATGCATAATCTGCTGCACCTTCGCATATTTTTTGTATGTACATAATGTAGAATGTGTATCGCTAACTGGAAGTATGTCTAATACTCAGTGGTGGACAGTAACAGAGTAGCTTTACTTCGTTACTGTAGTTAAGTAGATTTTTCAAGTATCTGTACTTTACTGGAGTAGTTTTTTTTTTTTAACTTTTACTTTTACTTCACTACATTCCAAAGCATAAGATCGTACTTTTTACTTCACTACATTTAATAAAACATATAGTTACTCCTTATAATATATCACATGCTCCGACCCACAGAAGCGGTGTCTGATTCATAAACAACCTGAGTCTTTTCAATGAACCTTTTAAATCGGATCGCAAATCGTACCAAACGATTCATTCACGAATTAGAATGATCCGATTGCAGCTGGTCTCGAGTCGACAACACACTGACTCAAATGAACCGTTTAGTGCGAGTCTCCAGTGAGGTGAATTCACAACCGGGAGATCTTGTGAACGCGCACACGACTGATGCTGTTAACAGTAAATTACTAATGTCGAATTTTAGGATTGAAAATCAAAAAAAAATCAAGAACTGAAAATCATATTTAGATCAAAACTGTCTGTTGTTTGTGACCTAAATCTGCTGTAAACTGATCTATTAAAGCCCGCTGAAATGCTTGAATGCAGACACATCAATCGGTCTCTCAATGTTTTAGGTAAAAAAACTAAACATTAAAATATCACACATTAAATAAAATAACTAATGCACGTTCAAATTCCCCGCTGCCGTAACGTTAACAGTTTTATTAAAATGCTACGCATTAAGCCCTATGTGACGTCTGTTTTTATATTGTTTATCAACAATATAAAGTTTTATCAACTAGCTGAGTAGACAGATGTTTATTCATAACCATTCTGAAATAAGTAAATATTGTTAGCTGATGCTAACTGTCTAGCTAACAAGCTTGCTGGTGCTAAGTTGAGGTCATTTTTAGATATTAAGTCCAAATATTTTCATTCAGCCACCTAGATAGATTATATCTGGGGGAAAAAGAAAGGATGTGATGTTCAGAACATGGTAACTAATTATCAAAGTGTGAAGTGATGTCCTCTGGGGGCATTGGGCCAGGGGTGTTTTTACACCACAAACAAGGTTTGAGAAAAAAAAAATCATTATGACAATTTAATTATATTTTCCTTAAAATGTTCTTCCTTACTTCAGGTCTTATTCTCATGTCATATATAACTGTGATGTTCTTCAAAACAACAAACTTTAAAATACCTTTTTCTTCCTCATGAAGATCAGATGGTCAAATCTGTTTTCTCTCAGGTACATCACAGTGTAAGCTTCACAGTGAACACCACTCTCATCAACGTAGTCTATATCAACAACACAAATATCGCTTGATTCCATATAGTGGTTATTTTGTGAAAATCCCAGGTATTTTGAGCAGTAGGATTATAAAAAAATATGTGCTTATATAAAATTAAATTAATTAGCCTATATAAAATTGCAAAATAAATATATCTATCAGTACTTTTTTACTTAAGTACATAAAAAATCGAGTACTTTTGTACTTTCACTCAAGTAAAATTGAAAAAGAAGTACTTTTACTGGAGTAATATTTGATTATACGTATCTGTACTTTTACTCAAGTACTTGATTTGTGTACTTCGTCCACCACTGCTAATTCTACACCACGTGTACTGAGTATATGTATGTGTATATTGCACATTGCCATCTGTATAAGTCTGTATGTCTATATGTAAATTGTTTCTGTCTGGAGCACGCTCCCAAGAATTTCACTCACCATGTCACATGTGCTGTGTTTATGTGACAATAAAAGTGATTTGATATATCAGTTAGTCTTGAATGGCAGCACTGCACTATTTGAATCAGCTCAATTCTGTTCTGTGCCTCTGTCAAATGGTTTCGAACAGAACCGATGCGCAGGACTCGATGAAAGAGAGGAAGCGGCCAGAAGAAGCAGTAAAATGTAGCAACATCACTGACCTATTCAGGGCTTCAAGTGCACACCAGTTTCATTTGTAAATATGCTAGATAGTTTTGTCTTTATTAACCTAGTTAAGTAATAAATTGCTACTAGCCTATCTGTTAGGCTATCAGTAGCACCCCATTATTATCACCATTCAGAATGCTGTGCTAAAGGACATCAATATCGATTGTGAAGTTACATTTCGTCGCTGTCCGATGAAAACCACGTATGTCCATTTTGCCGATTTTGAGATTTTTCGACGGATTGAATGTCCAGGTTCATTTCCGTTTACAGTATGCTTCACATATCTAAATGGCCAATGAAAAGTTGTGAAATCATGTCATCTGATTTTCACGTATATCCATTTGGTGTCAAAGCTGTCAATCACGCCGCGTATCTCCCGCCCTGTGGAAGCATCTCGCTGGTCTCGTGAAGTTTCACTTTTCTTTTCTGCAATACATTGCCAAATAAACATAGCCTGGTGAGACAATGACTTTCCTTCATCGAGCTAAACGTTTCCCCCCTGACGCCAGACGTACGTCTAGGAGTGACAAAATTACGGTAGGACTGTGCAAACGAAGTATCTGTCTAGCATTACCATGTCAGTGTATTGATTCATTGTCCCTTAATAGTTTGCAAGAGACATTTAATAAATTTATAATTAATATTAAATAAACTAAGCATATTTAATAAACTAAGACGTAGGCTATTTAATAAACTGAGCGTATTCATCTGTCAATATGAAACGCGACTTGGCCATTCTAATTAATGATCGGAAGAACGCGTATCGACCACCGTTACTGTAAAATATGCACGTATGTCCATTTAAACTCAATTTTGGTCAAATGTGGATTATATCATTACACTGGCAAGAATATGGTTACATGTAAAGATGCCGTACCAAGTATGACAAAGCTACATTCAACTGCTTTTGAAATATGGTGTTTTTTTCACTTCCTGAAAAGTAACCGTTTTGGACATACGTGAGTTTCATCGGGCAGCGACGATTTAAAAAAAAAAATGAGCAGAGACAGATATTCACATGGATTTATTGTACAGGGAGGGAGGGAGCTATAGACAGCAACAACAACAAAAAATAACATGACTTACAGGCTAATAATTCATTAATGTTGTAATGGAGTGACAGAGACGTGAGGCGAGTGGCTCCATCTGCAAGCTTTTATTAATAAACAAGCTCTAAACACAGGCAGGGTCGAAACAGTAGCAAACAGGTATGGAACGAGCAAAACATAAGAGTAGTCCTAGGGCAAGCGTGGGTCTTCGTTCGGCGAACAACATCCAGGGGGCTTGACAAAAGGGGTAATCCGTGAACATGAGCAGTAATCCAAGCGAGGAGTAAACACAGTCCGAAATGGCAAGGCAAATGGGTAAATCTAGGAAAAACAGGCAAGAATCAGAAACCAGGAAATCAGAAAAAAAAAAAAAAAACATACTAGCACAATAACTGAACTAAGAACTAGACCAGGAACTGGCTCCGTAACATAGCTATCGACTAAACAGCGATAAACGCAACCAATACTCAGCAGTTTGGGCAGGGACTGACTGGATCTTAAATAGACAGGATAACGAGGTAACAAGGGACATTTGACTGTAAGTGCCCTGTGAAGTTGACATCACAGGATATTCTGGCATGATTCCAGTTCGAAAGGAGCATATATGTTCCATTTAAAGGGCATTAAAGTGCACAAGAGGTGGCTACTATGCAAATCTCATGATTTTCGTTAAATAACCCTTCACTCTTCTGTAGTAAGTTTTGTCTGTGTGTAAAGACACTGCAGGCATTGGTGCAGTGCAAATCCAGAAAAAGAGGTGAACACTGTGTAGGGACCATGCCAATCGGAACACAGTTCCTTCATGGAGCTCTCTTCTAATGAGCTGGTGGTTTGAATCAGGTGTGGTAAACAAGAACACATGCAAAATATGCAAATCGGAGGGTCGTATGGACCAGAATTAAGAACTGCTGGTCTAGGAGACCTTAGAGTGTCCCATTCTTTATTTTAGCAGTCAGATGAGTGCTAGCACCCTCTTTGTGGGTGCTTTATGCGCACATCTGGTGAGCCCACTCTAAGGCAATCTCCACAGAAGACTTCTGCATGACAGTCAAAGTGGCATTAAGTCACAAAATAATAATTTGATGTTTTCACTGTAGTTTTGCAAAATTCTGTTCACAGTGTGACTGGTTACCATAAAACAGTGTCACACATTGGGCACTCACTTCTGCTTCAGCTGTCTCTTGGTAGAAATGTCCAAAATAAAAGTGATTGTTCAGCACGCTAAAAGAAGATGATCAATTTCTTGGTTGCTTTCTTTAGACAATTTTAATATTGCGAGGATCACAGCTGAGGAAGTGGGATGAGATTCGCAGAATAGCCCACCCTTTTCACATACATCTCACAGTCTTACTGCTTACTACAGAGGGAAAACCACCCTGTTCCTTTTTACACAATATAAGAAGTGGGAAAGCAAGAAGTTATACTGCCTATCTTGCTAAAACCATAATACAATTTGTAATATAGTGAGGATAATAGCCGAGGAAGTGGGATGCAATTCTCAGAATAGCTCACCTTCTCCAAACACCTCACAGCTTTAAGTGTGATACAACGGGTAAGCCGCCCTCTACTATTGTACCACCAAAGCTGGGTGAAATACTACAAATTGAAATCGGTGACTGATCCTAAATTCCATGACAAAAATTGTAGATAGAAAGAAAAGTATATATTCCAAAGTCTCAAATGACAGCATGGAGTGCATAAACAAAGTCAAAATTCCCAAACTGAGGTTCGTAAAGGAACTGCAGGGGAATCAAAGTAAAATGAAAAGGCTAACAATACTTTAAAACATAAAACTCTCAGGTATATTTAAAAATAAGACATGGGACCTCAGGGTTTCAACTTGCCTTTCGTAGTCTCAATGACTTCTCTGAGGTCCTGTCTCTGCCTCGAGCAAGGCTGCTACTCAACATTCTGGCTTCTCAAGGGAGGGGCTCTCGCAGCTACGCTTGCCTTCTGACCCTGCCGCCAGCTGGGCCCAGCAGCAGGCTCAGGTTCAGGTGGGTGAACAGAAGGACCCTGCCTACGGCGAGGGATGTAGCACTCAAACACAGCATTAACCCTCGCCTCCCTGAACTTACAGACTACCATTTCAACAGCAGTTCCAAAAAGTCCGGCAGGCAAAATCAGGGCATCAAGGAGAAAGGACCTATCCCGCCCTGACAGGTTAAGCCACAAATGCCTCTCTGTGACAATCAGTGCCACAAGAGAGCAGCCAATGGCATAAGCCGCTTGCTTTGTCACACAGAGTGCAGTGGAGCTCCTCGATTTCAGCAGGAGCCATGTCCCCCGCCACATCAGCATCCTTTAGCAGGTCCGCCTGGTATGCCTGCAATACCAAAATGGTATGCAGGGTACCGCTGGCCTGCCCAGCCACCACATATGCCTTGCCCAAGAGTCTAGATGTAAATTGACATGGCTTCAAGGACAAGGTGGGAGCCTTCCATGAAGATGCCTGGGAAGCTGCAAGGTAGCCCGCAAGGGATTCCTCCATCTGAGGCATCTTTTTGTACATGCTGTCTTCCAAACCCCTTCACATTAGCATAGTTTGATTTGCAGGGGGGAAGGCGCAGGCAGACAAAGGGTTCCTCCATGACCTAAACCGATTGCTGTGAAGCTCAGGGAGAAATGGAAGGCTTAGAGGGGCTGAGTGTTTATGACCCGTTAGGAAGCACTCATCCAAATGACTACTGGAGGCGTTACTGCGATTCCACTGACCAGTCCAGGCTTAGCCTAGCGGTGGTGTGGGTCATCACATCCAAAAGTTCCCCATACGCGAGTGATGAGGGGGAGACAGGTTGTGATGCAGCATCCGCCTTGACTCCTGTCAAGTCTAGCTCCTCAGAGTAACATGCTCTCCGCTGAATCAGAAGAAACCGGAATTATAGATTCGGCTCAAGAGCAACTGAGGATTGGGAAAGGGAAAGACCTGCCCCAAGCTCATTAGCCAGATCTAACTGCGAGCCCCACAAGTGCAGACAGAGCTCTGCTTCGGCAGCAGCGGGTCCAGCACCGCAGGGCACAGATGCTTGGCTTCTGTCTTCTGCAAACAGAGCCAAGCGGGATTGCAGCTGTTTTACTGTGAAAGAATCACAGTGAGCACAGCCAGCTCCCTCGAGAGCCGACCATGCATGCTGTGCTCCAAAACACATCACATACAGCTCATGGGAATCGCTGAGTGTGATGAATCTTTGGTGAATCATGGTGGGACTTAAATCTGTGCTTACTCATGCTTATTTTTGTCACGTTTTTCTGAACAAAATCTTGCTACTCAAACTGTGTATAAACATTTTTGTTATGCTTGTTGAAAGTCTCTTCACATCCTGATAGTAATAAACTAAGGTAAGTGTTCTAAATGTATTTACTCTATATGTTATTATATCATTTGTGGAAGCCGTATGACAATAAAATGTTTGTCCACCAAAATATTCGGTCCGAACATTACAATAGGCTGTCTGAGTGTTACTGCCTGCCTGTCAAAATATGTATTTGCATACCTCTGCACACCCTGTTTGCACAGATAGATACATCATCTCTTACGATCTAGATGGGGCTCAAACTTGGTTAAGTGGTCTTACTCTTAGAGATCTTAAGTCAAGGTGAAAAAGATACAAAAAAAAAACAACAGATTCAGTATTAGACAGCATTTAACATGAATTAGCCACAGAGGAACTCAAAAAAATAAAAAAAATAAAAAATAAAAAAAATAAAAATAAAAACCCCTTGGTAGAAAATACAAAAAGGAAATCCAAACAGAAAAGCTGCTCTTAAATGTCAGACAAGACAGAAATCCAAAAAACAAAAACAAAAAAATCACCAGTCTACAAAAAGGGAAAATGTACAATCCAAAAAGACAGGGAAGTTTCTTATCATGAATCCTTGGCAGCAACATGCTCAAGCAGACATCAGGACTAATCAAGAGTAGTCTCAGCCTCAAACGTCACACCCATTGACCGCTGGCTAAACATCTGATGCATATGGAACACAAAAGTTGAAACACTTCAGGAGTTTCAAAGTCGTCATCAGATTGGTTGAATTATACAGGATTTCTGGGAGACGTGTGTTGTGTTCTTTAACGTTCCGCATTGAAACAAAGATGCCGTGATGCCAAACCCCCACACCAAAGAAGAAAGCTGTCGTGTTTACAACTGTGATGATGAGCGCTCATCAGGATTAACTAACAATGCATGAAAAGGTGCGTTTCCGGACTGTTCACGTCAACGCACAAACCCGTAAATGGAACGCTTCCGGCAGTTTCCGTGTATTTGCCCTGGCGTTTCTGACATCTGGACACTGACAAAAACTGACTATTTTTTGTGCGGTAGTTTTCCAGTCTGCACAGTAACGCGATAAACTCCAACACACGGACAAAAATATTTACTCACTCACCGGTAAATCCACGTACATCCCTGTGCATGACAATAGTCCCCACAAAATCCAGGCAGTCAGATCTCCGTAAACGGACACTCGTGCCTCAGTAAACGTCTATAAATGTCTGAACACTTAATATGTTTTAAATGCTATGGGCCTTCTATACAAAAATGTGTCATATGTGCTAATAAAAACTGTCAACAAAGCCACAAACACAGCAAGGCATCAACAAAACTTTATTTTTCATCAAAAATTTAACTGGACTGCAAATATTATTAAACAAACTCAGTGTTACGACCAGGCCTCTGTGGCTCTCTCCGACGGCCACCGGAGGGCACCTTCACCTGAGTACTGACATTCTCATGGACTACAATACCCAGCGGCCCCATACCTCAGACTGATCCCCACCAGGTGTTCCTCATTCCACACCCTATATAAGCTGAAGCCAAACACTCACTCATTGCGAAGTCTTGTTTATCCCTGTCTGCCTTTCCATGTATTACCTTGAACTGTTCTGATTCTGACAATCCTCTTCCGCCTGCCTTACTGACCCTCTGCTTTGTCTACGACCTGTCTACTGTCTGCCGCCTGCCCCAATTCAAGCCTGGTAACCGACCTTGATATTGACTGTCTCTGTAATCTCTGACGCTGTTGTCTGAACCCTGCCTGTTGTCACTACTAGTTCATAATAAACATTGCACATGAATCCAAATATCTCTGACTCCTCGTTACACCTTTCTAACTAAACTGGGATTTACTGCAGTGGATGCATTTGTTAATATGATGAATCTGGTACATACTGTGTTTTTTTTAGTATGCATGTTTTAATGTGTACTGCTTACACAAATTTAGCAAATACATTCATTATAAGCTTTCCATTGAAAAACAGCAATCTATCATTGATACTTAAGGGCTTAGACCTTTAGAATGATATATAGTTGGTCAAGATTATTTATGCCCCTTTTCATTTAATCTATTCGTAATCATTGACATGTGCAAACAAAAAGCATTCAGTGCGCCGGTGACCAGGTGCGGATTAACAGGTTAAAATATGCCTGACAGTTTTACACACCAGTCTGTTATTGTGGCGACATTTCCACGCCCCAAAATGTGACGCTGAATGAAACGAACAGTGATTGGTTGTTTGACATGTCCGTCACAATAGCCTTGGCCAGTGAAAGCTTCCATGGATTCCAGACCATCAGTCTGAAGGTCTTGCTACGTGAGACTAGAACAAGAGCAACAAGGCAGTGAGGCATTTAAATGAAGTTGACCATCACGAGTGATTTAATACAGGTGTGAGTGTTACAAGTCTCTAACAAAGGAGAAGTGATTTGGGGTTGAAATTACACCATCCAGTGGTGAACCCAGGGAATCTCAGGCAGAACATTACAGAAACCCCTCTTTTAGGAATGGCTCCTGACGTTCACACCAGCTTAGGTAAATTGGAGACGATAAAAGTCTCTGATAATATTTTTGTCCAGAATGTGGCTAGTGGGGACCCACGTCTGCTTCTCCGGCCGAAATCCCTCTCAGTCCACGCTGAATTGTGGTTTTCCACAATCTAGTTTAGTGTCCAATAACCACTGGACTGTAAATGCTGGCTGACCATCAATGATGCGTGGTGCTGGGGGTGGCCTGACGGCAAGAGACAGCGGGCTATATTTGACAGGCTTTATGCATGAAACACAAAAGTTGGGGTATATGCTCAAAGATTTAGGCATCAGGAGACGTTAGGAAACAGGAAATACTTTCTTTAAAACCTTGAAGGGTCCTATGAATCTGGGAGCCAATTTGTGTGACACAACTTTGAGGGGAAGGTCCTTGCTCGAAAGCCAGAGTTTCTGCCATGGACGTAGAGTTGGTGCTGATCTGCGCCAACGATTGATCCATTGCTATTATAGCTGTGAAGTCTTAAGAAGCACAGCCAAGGCCTTTCTCCATATTTTGCAGCACCTTTAACCCTCTGGAGTCTAAGGGTATTTTTGGGGCCTGGAGAAGTTTTGTCATGCCCTGACATTTGTGCTTTTTTCAGTTTCTTATAAATATCTAAATGGCTAAAGTCTAATCTCACTGTAATCAGCACAAACTGGGCTATAATAATATGTGAGCAGCATGTATGATTGTGTTTTTGAGAAAAAAATGTTATGCGTGGTTAGTGAAAAACTAAAAATGTTAAATCACTTGAATAAGGCAAAAAAACACATACAGAACATTGGTTCCCGGGACTTTTGAGAACTGGAGCTTGTAGCCTAGAATTTTTCTTTCTAAATTATGTGAAAATCATCTTGTTTACTCACTTACAGAAAACAATATATTGATTTAAATTTTCTAAGCCACTTTTTGTTGGTAAAAGTCATATGCGAGTAGGCGTCAACTATCATGAATTCACACCTGAGAAGACAAAGGCCTGCATAATGAGCTGCATAATGAGCCATTCAGTCAGCTGTGTCACTGAGAGGGATGAGTTACAAGAAAGAATGTGAGGACAAAATAAATGTATATAATTTTATGTTTGTAGTTTATTTAGAATATATTTAATTATCCCACAACATAATTTAATATTCACTTGTGAGTGCAGTTAAACAGTTTATTAGGAACAATCAAAGCTGACTTTCAAACTGATTTTTTTGCATCATTACTCCAGTCACACAATCCTTCAGTAATCCTTTTAACAATCTTATTTTCTACAAACAAACATTTATTGTTATTATTATTATTATTATTATTATTATTAATAATAATGTTGAAAAGAGCTGAGAATATTTTTTTCAGGTTTTTTTAGGGGGGGATACATTGAAAGAACAGCATTGTTGGTGACATTTGTTACAGTTACATTTATTTGTTACATTTATATTATTTACGTCACGCTTTTGAATGGTATAGTAGTGTATATTGTTATTGAAATTTCATAATATTTCACTTGATTATACATTAAGTCAGGAATTATAGTTTGGAAAAAGTCTAACTAGTAAAATGTTTACACGTTATGTGGAAACTAGTACAAGTATATAAATAAATAAAAAGAGACTTACTCATGTTTATGATCTCTGCTGAATAAAGTGCTTCATTCTTTTTTTCTGAGGAAATCCAAATCTCAAATCCTCAACCACATCACATCTTTTTGGGGTGAATTATGTCTTATTCCTCTCATCGCGAAGCAAACAGTAAATTAAAAAAAACTTGAAGAACAATCTCGCTGCATTGTCTTCTGTTGTGTGGGCGTATTCAAGCCACGCGCTTCCGTGAAACATTTGAATCTCAAAAGCGTGTTCAGCACGGGGGCGTGGTCACATTAGAAGATAATGAAGGGTGACGTGAAAAACGGACATCGCCTTGTTTTCATATGGATTACTTTATCACAGAATATTTGTTTTCGGCAGCACTTGTTTAGTTTAAAAGTAGACATGTCAGGCTTTCTATAGATATCTCTCTCATGTCTCTGTGTTGAGTATTCACCTGAGTTACAGTTCATTTTAATGACGTGTTTGTAAATGAAGATCAGCGCAGACAAAGGCTGCAGACAGCACTCCTTGTTTGTTATCTTTATTTTATAAGTGCACAAAGTTTTGTTGTTATTATGTCTGTATACAAAAAAAGGTAGACCCTTTACAGATTCGATTGATGTATTGCTCTTATCTGTACGATCAAAACTGAAAGTGTAATTTAAGTTCTTTTCGAGGTTACCCCAAAACGCGTATATCGACTTAATCGACTTCAGAGGGTTAAACCAGATGTTGGGAAGCTGGAACTCCCACATCGGACTCCTGCTCGGAGAACAAAGGAGGTTGATAGCCATATTGTCACTCAAAAGAAGACATACCTATTGAGGAATTGTGAAGAGTGTGGTGCGCAATTCTGCTAATATTAGGTGTTTACTCCAGGACGTTGGGTAAGATGAGGCCAGACATCTCAAGGTTGTCTCAATCTCTTGGTTAGTTCTTTCTGTTTGTCCATTAGACTGGGGATGAATACAATACAATCTCAATACAATACAATCTGCAATACAATCTCAGTGGTTTGCGGAGCTGAAGGAAGTTTTGGCAATGGTATAAGGTGGCAAGCCTTTGAAATAGCCTATATCTACGCATATATTTGCAGAAAGCCTTTTCAGCCTCCTCTGTCCATTGGAAACCCTTAACATTCTTTGTAGTGAGAGCCATAAGGAGAGCAGCGATTGCACTGAAATTTCAAATGTTTTTTGATAGAAATTAGAAAAGCCAAGAAAGCGTTGTACCTGCTTAGTGGAGGTGGGCTGAGGACAATCTCTAACTGCTTGGGTTTTTGCAGGGTCCATCTGGATGTGACCTTTAGATAAAATGATGCCCATAAAGGACATGAAACATGAAACTTACTTTTCTCCAGTTTGATCAAGAGATGGTTTCTCAGGAGCTGCTGGAGGACTAAATGAACTTGTGGCACATGATCCTGGAGGTTCTTGGAAAAGAATATCATCCAAGTATACAAATACAAATCTGTTAATCATGTTTTTTAGCACATCATTAACACTAGAAGTCCCAGAGATTTGTAACCCTCCTTTAGCCAAGTGGATGCTAACTGGCTAGTCTTTTGGCTATCATTAGCATCAATTCATGTGTAAATATGGTCATTACCTGAGCAATCTGCAGGGGGGTTGGGGGTGTGTGTGTGAATGGTTGCTGGTGGCTTGTTTGTATGTGTGGGGGAGGGAGGGCTGCTAAAAGCAGAGAACTTGATTGACCATGTCTCACATTGGCATGTAGGGTCTTGCCCAGGTGTAAACAGGTATGAATTAGCACATCTAATTGAATGCTGCTTGCTCTCAATGAGAGGTAATTCCTTTTGTGCTGAGGTGGATAAAATCTCACTGCACATAGCCTACTACTTCAGTGCCCTCAAGAATTCTGTGGTGTACGAACCTCCTCTCCAAGAAAAGAAAATGCAGAGAAGACTCACCACTCGGCAGGCCTTGGAAATGATCCTGAGTGAAGTAAACCCTTGTGACTCAGATGGAGAAGACATAGAACTTCAGCCAGATTCGGACTCAGAGCTGTCTGATCTGTCTTCAGGTTAAGTTTCATTTCATATTATTTCCTATTTCATTTCAAACCAGTAAGTGGAAAACACCAAAAAAGCAGAGTGGATTGACATAAATATTTACTCTGCCTTTTTTGTATTGTCCACTTTTTTGTTTGTACTACTTAGCAGACATTCACTGCCATCTGAAGTGCAAAACATTATTAGTTGTTTCTTTGCTTTAGTTGTATCTTTTTATTTAGGAAGATATTTCAGACATTATTCCGATACAGAGAAGGAGATACTGGAATTATTATTAGTATCTATGCATGCATTTGTGATATCATTTGACTTTTCCATTGCTCACAATTTGAATTTGATCACACTGCAGATGAGGAGACTGCTCCTCAACCAAAAAAGAGAGCCTGACAGAGACAGCGAAAGATGGCACAGTGTGGCGTGAAGAACAGGTGGGGACGTGTCTCCCTTTCACCCCAATCAAAGCATACGCTGCAGATGGAGAGCCAACGGCTAAGGCCAGGAAAAGTATCTCGAGTCGCCTTCAGAGCTTCCTGTGTTTCATCACTCTTGACATGCTTTATAGCATTCAAGAATGGACTATTCAACATGCACAGGAAAAGGAGCATGTTATGGCCCTCCCTGAACTAATGGCATTTATTGCAATTGTCATCTTGCGGGGGCTTACCAAGGTTCCATCACTACGTGACTGCTGGTCAGCAAACCTGGGAAACCCACATATCATTGGAACAATGCCGCGAAACCGCTTCCAAGACATCATGCGACACCTACGCTTTGATGACAGGTCCACCCGGAGTGATCGAGCAAAGACTGATAAGTTTGCTGCAATTTCCAGTGTGTGGGGATCATTTGTCACCAATTGCATCACGTCCTACAACCCTGGTCTACATATCACCGTTGATGAACAGCTTTTCCCGTCAAAGACTCGCTGCTGTTACCTGGAGTATATTGCAACTAAACCTGACAAGTTTGGTATCAAGTTTTGGGTGGCTTGCGACCTAAAATCCAAGTACATTTGTAATGTCCTCCCATATCTTGGCAAGGACCCTAGTCGTCCCAGTGGAGAGAGACTGTCTGAAAATGTAGTGATGAGGCTGATGGAACCATTCCTAGACAAGGTCAGAAATGTTACCACAGACAATTTCTTTACATCGCTGTCACTTGCGCATAAACTTCTTAGCCGGAAAACCACCATCCTCGGCACAGTCAACAAGATTCGCCAGGAAATCCCTCAATCCGCTAGACACACAGATCGCAATGAATTCACCACTCAGGTATGTTGCAGGTCTTTTGTGGTTCTTTGTTTATGTGTTTCTAATTTTTAGAATCAACACCGCCAAGTGTGTCATTGTGTCATTGTGTGTAAAAGTGCTATGAAAATAACAATTTATCTTATTTATTAGGCGTTTTCAACCACTGCTGCTACGCTGACGGCGTATGCGCCCAAACGGAAGAAGACCGCCTACATTCTTAGCAGCATGCACAGCGTGATTCAGACTGATAATACCACCAAAAGGAAGCCAAACACTGTCACCCTTTACAACACCACAAAGTGCGGCGTGGATGTGATGGACCAGATGGTGCGGGAGTACACTGTCCGCACAGGGACACGGCGCTGGCCAGTTGCCGTGTTCTATAACATGATTGACATGGCAGCACTGAATGCACATGTGCTGTATCAAGCATGCACCGGAAGGCAGGAAAGATGGGTGGACTTCCTGGTGGAGCTTGCAAGAGAGTTGTCTAACACTCATATGTGTGCGAAGAAGGCAAGAAAAGAAAAATTGCTTCGGACACAACCCTCCACACCTAGCCCTGGAAAAAGAGCCATGTGTCAGGTCAAACACCAATGCAAGAACAATCATGCCACTGTGCGACATGTTCACTGCTACAGATACACATGTGGTAAATGCAGACGGGAGATACCATGGCAGTGCCAGGATTGTGAGTGATTGCTGGAATGTACTCACTCACTTTTTAATATTATTTGTAAATGTGTACAAATGGTTGGTTCCTTTATTTTATTTTGTACTATTTTTATCAATAAATCTCAGCAACAAAGGAAAAAAAACATGTGTTTTAAATTTCTCCCTAAGATGGCAAAGTGAAACACAAGTTTCCTTGAAGTGGCTCAGCATCGACCCACATTGTTTACATAACAAAAGCAACTGTTCACAGCTGATTAAGGATATTAGCCTAAAGCCTTCCAGCCCATCGGCTGTCCTGCGGGTTTTATAGGTAGAAAAGCCAAATGGCTGCTCTCTGGGACTTCTAGTGTTAATCAAGCCTGAAATACTGCAGGAGCAAACCAAACCAAAAGGCACAACTTGATACTCTTAATGGCCAGTGGATGTATTAAGAGTGGTCTTCTACTCATCACCAGTATGGATGCAGATCAGCAGCAAACACTGCAGATGTGGACCAGCAGCAAATGCAGTTTGGTAAATGCTTCTGCGTTGCGAAGGTCCAGTTTAGTAAATATGGTAGCCCCCTGAAGCAACTTAAAGGCAATAGACATCAATGGAAGAGGACAACGATTCTTTATGATTGTCTTATTGAGACCCTGTAGTCTATACAAGTCCAGAGCCCACTGTCTTTCTTTGCAACAAAGAAGAAACCAGCTCCAGCTGGTGATGCTGAGGGGCATATAAAGCCAGATGCCAGGGACTCCTGGATGTAATCATCCATGTCCTCCCTTTCTGGTGCTGAAAGGGAAAACAATCTCCCTCTTGGAGGGCATGTTCCAGAAAACAAGCCAATGGCACAATCGTAAGGTCTGTGCGGTGGCAAGGATGAGGCCTCCTTTTTACTAACAACCTTTAACCTGTTAACCAGACCCCCCATTATGGGACTCACAGCTGAAAGTGCCCTACCTAACTTAAAATTGTAACAGTTCCTTACTTCAGTGTGTTACACACATAATTTTGGTGTCTTTGGAAAGAAGACCCTTTGGGCTTTACTTTTTATCAACCAGACTTGATAATGCTCAAAAATATTAAAAGTTATAGACACTCAAGTGCCTTGAAATTTTTTTACCACACTGATTTATTATTATTATTATTTTAATTTGATATAAAAATATATTAAATCAGTCTTGGAGCAATCTAGAAAAGCAATGGGTTGAAATTTAAATGTCTCATGAGTGTATATTTCAAATCTGAAGACAATACCATGAAAAATCAGATTCCTGCAACCATTTTTCTGAGACTATGTCTAGAACCCCCCACCCCCCCAAATATAAAAAATATTTACCAACTGTATTGAAGGGTTCTACAAACTATTTTAGTCATTAAACATACCACTGCATAGTTTTTCAATTATAAAACAGTAGACAGAAAGTTAGACATCATATAAGTGATTTATTTGAGCACTAGAAAAATACAATAAGAATAATTTGAGTAATAAAAAATAAATAAGGAAAATAAAAAATATTTAACTTTGTATGCCAATTACAGAACATCCTGAGATTGCTAGAAATGCAGCATTTACAATGAATTCTGGTCATATAGTCAGTTATCACTTGTTGATGTGCTGATGGCCAGTTATAGAGATGGTAATCATAGAGATGCGCCATAAAGTCAATAATCACACTCTATTCATATAGACTGCCTTCACATTGATAGCTGTGATTACACAGTAATAGCGTGCTGATTTGCGCTCAAACAGATGGTAATCATGCAGATACAGGCACATTCATCATAAAACACACTCACACATATATAAAAAATGTTGAAAAATAAAGAAAAAGGCGATCGCTAAGTTCATCCTCCATCAGATGACAGGTGCATCAGAGCGCGCGTCACGAGCCGTCACGATAGAACGCCAGAATTCAAATAAACAATCTTCCATCTATCTTTCACTTTTTTTTAGTGGATCATCTCATTCTGTTTGTGACACTGTATGCTACAAAACCATGCCGTTTTTTTACTACCAAGACACAGTTTCTGAGCGTGAGTTATTCCATAATGGACACAAACAATTCTGTCCCTGAAGAACTGAAACGTAAACAAAGGAATTATCATCCATATTTCAATGTTATTGCTTTGTTGGTCTAAACATACTCCATGAGATTTCGTTCAGTAGACCCTTACCTTTCTAACTAAACCGGGATTTACAGCTGTGGATGTTTATGACTTGTTATTACGACGAATCTGGTATGTAATGCGTTTTTATTCTTCATGTTTTGATGTGTTCTGCTAACACAAATCTAGCAAATACATTCTTTATAAGCTTTCCATTGAAAAACAGCAATTTGTCATTATTAACAGCCCCAAGGTAGACTGAAGTACCTGAGGAGAAACAGGAAGTCCAAGAGATGAAGCAGAGAGAGACTTATCACAGTCAGGCTGGGGATTATGAAGAACTAGCCAAGGGAAATCCAGGATTAAAGGAAATTCTGGTGACTTGATTGCATAAAACTGGATAGTTTCTAGGTGATCCCCAATCTGGAGATATAAAAGGAATAGTTCACAGACTCACCTGTCCAACTCCAGAGGCCTCCTATCCAGTGCCTTAATGGTCAGGGGCAAATGGCGACTTCCAGATCCATAAAGTTTCCATCAGCCCCAGAGTCTATGAGGACCTTTAGGGGATGTGACTGACTGCAGTCTTGCTCTAATCGGGAGAGCCATGATTGACCCAGCTGCATGGGTTCCTCAGTGCATGTTACATATGAGGCAGAGTATTCAGAAAACAGGGGGAGTGCCAAGGAATGTGGACTGGGAGTATTTCTAGAAGTTTCCATGCGCTCTCTACATCTCACTCGAAGGCGACTGTCTGGTTGAATGGTCATATCAATCAGGGATTCTAGGTCTGTCGCAGGGGCCTGGGCTTCAAGTTCATCCGTGATTTCATCAGACAGTGCCTGACTGAAAGCAACAGTCAGTGCCTCCTGATTCCAGCAACTCTCCATAGCTAGGGTTAGAAATTGCTAAAACTGCTAATTTTGCTACACTTTGAGGACCCCGAGTTAGCTGAAGTAGGTGGGTAGCTGCCTCACATCTGCTCACTGGATGTTCAAACACTCTCCTCAATAAAGTTACTGTAATCCAAACTAACTGCTGGTTGTGGAGACCGCTCCCACAAGGCAGTTGCCCAGGCAAGGGCTTTCCCAGATAAAAGAGTAATGACATAAGCCACTTATCTACAAGCTGTTGGGAACTTATTTGGTTGCATTTGTTCAAATAAGTACAAGCTAGACAGAGAAAGATGAAGGAAAAGAGAAAATAGGATGAAGTCAGATAATGATGAAAGATGTGAGTTTTCAGCTGTCGCTTGAAAAATGTCAGGGAATCAGCATTCCGGATTTTTTGCATCTTTGTGATGGTATCATGTCGTCGCTCACTAGTGGATCTCAGACTTCTGGAGGGGATGTATTGTCAGGAATTGACCAGAACAAATTATCCGGAAGCTGACATTGTCAGACCTAAATAATTATAATAGGTTACATGATTCTTGTCAGTATGGCAAGTTTATTGATAAGACCAAGGCAGGGACATAGCTGGGGTTTGCTGGGCCCAGGTGCAGGTTGTAATTGTGTCCTGCATGAAATCATGTAAATAGCAAAAATAAATAAAAAGAACAAAGATACAAATGAAACAACGTTAAATTTTTTTTTTTCAAGGTGTTGAAGTACAGAAACAGAATAATCAATTGTAAAATATCATTGCATAGTCTTCACTGCATAAACAAAATATTGATAAATTCTTGTTAAAACTAAAAAGTAATTCATTCAAGAGCAGTGAGTGGTTGTCTTTAACATTAAGGACGCCAACAGCAGCTAGTAAATTAGGCACAGTCACTTTAAGAAACAATGGATCCAGTATAATGATACACATTCGATTTTTTCTCTACTGTACATTCACTTAAGATATAACTAAAGCCCAGCGCAATGTGCAATTTTGGCCATGATTTGGTCATCTGAGACAAATTTTGAAAATCTTTAAAGAATCCTATAATCCTAGGCTAAAATCTGTAGTCTTTGACTGCTGATTTGACATGTTCACCGACAGCCGATTAATGGCTGTTGCAATCAAATTTTACTTCTGATGAAATTCTGGCAGTATCAGAAGATTTACCTCACAGTGTGCAGTGTGCAGTGTGCACCCGGCTTAAAAGGTTTTCAAAGATACTTGCCAAGACAGGTATTTCGACGTGATTTTGTATGTTTTTGTCCATTCAAGCATGAGAAGAGGCAAAAATCTATTTGGTGCTATGTGCACAGAACAAAGCCTGTGAGTGCTGAATTAAGCTCTTTCATGTCATTTTTTGCTTGAATGTTTAAATTGATGAGGTGTATTTTTAATTTTTTTCTGTTCAGTTACAAGAAGACAATTTGGTGTTTGCTTGAATGAGACATGGCTCTCTGTGTGCACCGAACACAGCATGTGAGTACTCAGTAGTGTTGGGCGATGTGGTCATTTTTCAAATTGTCATATCATCAGCTGGTGAGATCGACGATACACAATATTATCGTGCATGGGTGGAGCAAGAGAGAGACTTTCTGTACTTGTCATAGCATAACTATTTGGTGTTTTAAACCGTGCAGGTGCACGAGAGTGAGCCTATGGAATCACCAAAAATTTAAAAAATATACTTTCAAACATACTGATAAACTAATGTTAAATATAAAAATACATTAAACAAATTTTAATATCAGTAAAAGATAACAAAGTAAATACAACATGCAGTTTTTTAAATGAAGGTTTTTATTATTAAGGGGAAAAAAATCCAAAACTACACGGTCCTGTGTGAAAAAGAGTTTGCCCACTAAACCTAATAACTGGTTGAGCCACCCTTACCAGCAACAACTGCAATCAAGCTTTTGCGATAACTTGCAATGAGTCTGTTACAGGACTGTGGAGGAATTTTGGTTCACTCATCTATGCAGAATTGTTGTAATTCAGCCACATTGGAGGGTTTTCAAGCATGGGCCAACTTTTTAAGGTCATGCCACTGTATCTTAGTAGGATTCAGGTCAGGACTTTGACTAGGCCACTCCAAAGTCTTCATTTTGTTTTTCTTCAGCCATTCAGAGGTGGACTTGCTGGTGTGTTTTGGATCATTGTCCTACTGCAGAACCCATGTTCACTTCAGCCTGAGGTCATGAACAGATGGCTGGACATTCTCCTTCAGGATTTTTTGGTAAACAGCAGAATTCATGGTTTCATTCATTACAGCCAATCTTCCAGGTCCTGAAGCAGCAAAACAGCTCCAGACTATCACACTACCACCACCATATTTTACTGTTGGTATGATGTTCTTTTTCTGAAATGTGGTGTTACTTTTACACCAGACATAATGGGACACACACCTTCCAAAAATTTCAACTTTTGTCTCATCAGTCCATAGAGTGTTTTCCCAAAAGTCTTGGGGATCATCAGGATGTTTTCTGGCAAAACGAACAGACGAACCTATATGTTCTTTTTTCAGCAGTGGTTTTTGTCTTGGAACTCTGCCATGCAGATCATTTTTGCCCAGTCTCTTTCTTATGGTGGAGTCATGAACACTGACCTTAACTGGGGCAAGTCAGGCCTGCAGTTCTTTGGATGTTGTTGTGGGGTCTTTTGTGACCTCTTGGATGAGTCGTCACTGTGCTCTTGGGGTAATTTTGGTCGGCTGGCCACTCCTGGGAAGGTTCTCCACTGTTTCATGTTTTTGCCATTTGTGAAAAACGGCTCTCACTGTGGTTCACTGGAGTCCCAACACTTTAGAAATGGCTTTATAACCTTTTCCAGACTGATAGATCTCAATTACTTTCTTTCTCATTTGTTTCTGGATTTCGTTGGATCTCAGCATGATGTTTAGCTTTTGAGGATCTTTTGGTCTACTTCACTTTGTCAGGCAGGTCCTATTTAAGAGATTTCTTGATTGTGAAGAGGTGTGGCAGTAAACAATACTGGGTGTGGCTAGAGAAATTGAACTCAGGTGTGATAAACCACAGTTTTAACAGGGGGGCAAACACTTCTTCACACAGGGCCATGTAGTTTTGAATTTTGCTTTCCCTTAATAATAAAAACCTTCATTTAAAAACTGCATGTTGTGTTTACATGTTATCTTTGACTAATATTTAAATTTGTTTGATGATCTGAAACATTAAAAAATAAGAAATCAGCCAACACTTTTTAAATAAGTAATATACAAAAACATTTACACACCACTGAAGGTGAACGTGATTTCACCCAGTACAAAATGTTCCTGGATCAACATCCTTATTGATCCTGGAACAACATTCCTATCAACCAATCAGAATTGAGGGATAACTTTTCAGGAAATTTCTGTTTTAGGCTTGTGATTAGGGTTAAGTGCTTTACTCCCTTGTTAATCAGCTATCATTTCACACTGAGTTAGGAATAAGGTTAGGTTTATGGGGAAGGATTGGGTTACGTCTATATTTTTGGACAGTTATGTTGATCCAGGATCAACAAAAGATGTTGATCCATGAACATGTCTTACTTGGCAAAATTATGGTGACCCTGTATATGAACTGTATGTGTGTGTGTGTGTTTGTGTACAAAGTATATGTAAAGCATTTATGTAAAGTATATATACAGTTAGATTAATTTTTATTTTAATTGATTTCTCTCTATTCAGGTTGTTCTGACAAATGTTCTCTTCTCATTTTTTTTTTTTTTTCAAGTTGAACATTTTTCTAAGGATGGACATCTTAAGGGGGTAAACCTGTGAAGCAGACAAATGTATTAAAGTCTGTATGACCAAAAAAAAGGAAGTTTTCACCAAGATTATAAGATTTACATGTTACATTTTTTAATTACTGCAATGTAAGACTATTTCTTTTGTGTCTCTCTTCCCATTATGGCATTTTTAGTGTTTCTCTCTGGATGTAAAAGGATGATGTAGCACTTTGGGGCAAATATGGCAACCAGCAATCCAAAACTAGAAGCTAAAATGGCAAATATTTCTACAGCCACTGCATATTTCCCTGGTGAGCTCACATATGCTGGAACAAAAGCAATCCACACAGCACAGAAGATCAACATGCTAAAAGTGATAAACTTTGCTTCATTAAAATTATCTGGTAGATTTCTTGCCAGGAAGGCTAACAGAAAGCTTATTGCAGCCAATAGTCCAATGTATCCCAGCAGCAGAGAAAAACCAGCCACTGAGCCTATAGCACATTCATATACTATTTTAGAGCGGGTATCCTGGTTGTTTTTATGGGGTGTTGGAGAGGCAGTTGATAGCCAGACTGCACATATCACAACCTGAAGAGCTGTTAGGACCAGAACTGTGAATCTTTGTTGAATTGCTCCAAACCATTTCATAGCGCCTTTGCCCTCTGGCCGAGATGACTTGAACACAGCTATAACCACCATAGTCTTGACCAGGATGCTGGAAACACACAGGACAAAGCTTATGCCAAATACAGCATGTCTTAACTGACACGTCCACAACACTGGCCGTCCAATGAACAGCAGCACACAAAGGAAACACAGTTTGAGTGACAACAGCAGTAGGACGCTGAGCTCTGAATTGTTGGCACGCACTATGGGAGTGTTACGATGAAAAGCGAAAATGACCATCACAAGAGCACAGAAGCAGGCACCAAGCAGGGAGGCACTTGTCAGAGAGATTCCTAGAGGTTCCTCATAGGATAAAAACTCTACTTCTTTGGGGACACACTGATCCTTATCCGGATTTGACCAGAAGTCTTCTGGACACACTGTGCACTCAATAGCATCTGTCATAATGACACAATAAAAAAAAGAAGAAAAAAAAGTTAAAAAACGAAAATTCCCTTTCAAATTATATTAAAAAATTGGAATATGACTTCTACCTGTAGTATTAGAAATGTCTCCATCTCCACATGGTAGGCAGTCAAAACAGCAGACAGGAAGGCCCTTCCTTGTGGCTCGTCTGGTGCCTGGGAGGCAGCTCTCACTGCACACAGACCGTGGGGGTTAAAGAGAAACCATCTGTTATTTAGTCATGTGTTTGTTACCTATTTTACATAATAACAAAATTGGCCTTTATTTTATTTTAAATTTTCTTGTTTTATAGCATTGACTAATATAGACTATTTGCAAAAAGGATGACATTTGTCATGCAATATTAGTTACTTTTTTTGTTTCAAAGTTCCAGTATATTGCATCCTTATCCAGTGTGAGCACCATCCCTGTTGCCACCCCTTCATTTACTACACCAACCCTGTGGACTGCTATTGACCCATCGGAGCTTGGCTGCCAATTCAGTACATCATAAATGGCCAGAGCATCTCCATTCTTATCAAATGACACATTATCCCCAAAGCCTGTGGTGAAGTTGACTTTCTGTAGGTAGTGAACCAACTGTACAGTTTGTAGACAGGACAAGTGTTATATGTTTATCTAAAATTTGAATTAAAGTAGAGCACGCATTTTGCTTTTCCACATTCAGCTCTTCTATATGCTTGGAGAGCATCTGCAGTATACCTGTGGGTCTCACCTGCCAAGGTTTCAGGTTAATTATGTCAGCACATTTGTTCCCACTGAATGGTCCTCTCCCCTCCTCACACTGCATCAGGTCATGAAGTGCATGTGCCAGGGCATAAACTGCCTTATAGACATTATACGATGCCCTCAAACCAGAAACATCAGTGTATGTTGTGTGTGTGTTGCTCAGATCCTCCTTTCCTGTACACACCTTTTTCAAATGCTCTCCATCTGACTTTCTATCCCCTGATTCAAAACTGCACCCAAACATGTTCTCCCAGAATATTTTCAACATATTATTTCTCGGATCATTGCTGGGATGAAGATGTAGCAAGAAGTCATGAAGCCCCTGAATTTCTCCACGCCTAATAGCAATGCCCAGTGTGCCCCCAAGGAAGGGCAGGAAACGTGGTGTGTGATATTCAAGAGATGTGGCCCAAGCTTCACTTGCAATCCACTGCCTTCCTGTCATGTTCTGCAACACCACCTCATCCATCAAAGGCAGCAGATAGGATGAAAGGGCAAAAACAACCACCACTCTAGCTGTAGAGGCCTGAATCAACCCTATTATACGCTGAATATCTCTAGGGTTGTGATCATTGGGCAGGATTTCAGAAAAGGCAACACAATGTCCAAACAGCTGCATTTCCTGCTGGAACAACTGAGCAGCATAGATACCGTAGTCATCATCACTGTAGAGGAGACCAACCCAGGTCCATTCAAAATGCCTTAAGATCTGAACCATAGCCCGCACCTGGAAGGCATCACTGGGGATTGTTCTGAAGAAAGAGGGGTACTTTTTCCTGTCACTCAAACAGGAGCAGGTGGCATAGTGACTAACCTAATTAGGGAGAAATAGAGGGAGAGGTGAAGGCATAAAAAACAAAAACAAAAAACCAACAACAAAAAAAAAAAAACAATTATATTTACGTTTACATTTATTCATTTAGCAGACGCTTTTGTCCAAAGCTACTTACAATTGGGGAATACATCAAGCGATTCATCTTAAAGAGGCAAATAGACACATGAAGGGCTTGTCATACCAAGTTTCAAGCTTTGTTCAAATTAGTACAAGCTAGACAGAGAAAGATGAAAGAAAATATATATATATATATATATATATATATTATATATATATATATATATATATATATATATATATATATATATATATATATATATATATATAGGATTAAGTCAGATAGTGAAAGAAAAGGTTATTTGGGAAAATAAATAGTGAGGAAATAAATATGGCTACAAAGGACTGAAAAGGACAAAAAAGGAAGAAAGAAAGGAAGAAAGAAACAAAGAAAGAAAAATGAAATTAAATAAGCATGAAGTGTATTTTTACTTTTTTCATCCCATCTTACTATAGGTACTCGGAACAACCCCATAACACTGGAAATTGCAATGGAAGGAGTTGAACTTGCATCCCCCACAATACCAATCACCGGAGGAGGGCCAGTGCAGTTGAGGTTGGGGAAGGACTCCTCTGTTCCACTACTTAGGGACATGGCAGCCCTGAACGCCATTCCTAGCATCACACAGTTGTCATAAAGATGGTAACCAAGAGTGATGTTAGGCAGTAGGTTGGGATTCTTATTAATCTCATCTATTGCAAAAGCCATGGTCTGTGCATGCTGAAAGCCTTCCATATTAAATCTATAAAACAAATAAAAGAAGTTATGATATTAAAGAGATTAATAACAAAAAGACAAACTAAAACAACCAATAATACATCAGAGTTCACACAACATATCATGACTAAAAAAATAAACAATGCTTTCAATACAGATTTTTGGTAAAAGAAACAGTGCTGCTGTCAAAAAATAAACAGCAAATTAACCAAACTAAAAGAAGGCAAAAAGAACTTAACATTTTGATTCTTATTCTTATCATTATCTCTCTACTTTTATATTCATGCAGTCAGTCTAACTCACTTTTCACAGTATGGTCGTTCTGGTTCCATTCTGAAGCTTAGATCTGGAAACACTGTGAAAAAGTGAACATGAAACAGGCCTCCAAGTATAAAATCTCCATCCTTGTACATTCCATTCAACTTGAAGCGTCCCTGTAGCAAACAGGTACCTGATCTGAGGACCGAATCTGCTGATATACAGTTAAATGATATGTATAGAGAAAAATACAGAGTGAGCCACATCTCTCTCTATTTCTGAGCCACTCACCCACTCAGCTCACTAAATTATGATGAACATTGTGTGTGGTGTTGCTTTAAATTAGCAGGTGTCAAGTGGGTTTTCCTCGAAACCAGGACGTCATTCTCCTGTTCCTCCCAACAAAGACAAGGAAACAGTACTGATGGAATAATGATAATGGACATATGCACACTGCACAGTGAATTTTTGCTCAGGTGTTGCTTTTTTAAGCATGCTGAGCTTTGGTTTTATAAACTAAGTATAAGGATCAGCTATACTTGTCCATGAATTCTTCTTAACAATTTTTCCTCAGAATGTCCTCTAGATGTCAGTCATGCATTTAACTTTTGACTACTGCTTTCATAGATCTCATAGATCGATTACAAAACTATACAGGTATTCAAGGGCAGGTTTTAAGATATTTTAGATCCTACCTGTCCGATCGCTACCACTATTTTTATTTAAATGGGGAGTCAACTAATTTATCACCAGTAAAATATGGAGTGCCACAAGGATCTGTCCTAGGTCCTCTGCTATTTTCAATATACATGTTGCCCCTTGGTAATATTATTAGAAAATACGGGATTAGTTTCCACTGTTATGCTGATGATGCTCAAATATATATCTCAACAAAACCGGATGAAACTTCTAAACTATCTAAGCTAAGCTGTGTTAAAAATGTAAAACACTGAATGACCAATAATTTTCTCCTATTAAATTCAGATAAGACAGAGATATTACTTATTGGACCAAAAGACATTAAACAGAATCTCATAGATTACAATTTGCAACTAGATGGATGTACTGTTACTTCCTCTACAGTCAAAAATCTGGGTGTTATATTAGACAGCAACTTGTCTTTTGAAAATAATATTTCCCATGTTACAAAAACAGCATTCTTCCATCTTAGAAACAATGCCAAGCTACGAAACATGTTACCTGTTTCTGATGCAGAAAAGTTAGTTCATGCATTCATGACCTCTAGACTGGACTATTGTAATGCACTTCTAGGTGGCTGTTTAAATCTACAGTCGTGGCCAAAAGTTTTGAGAATTACATAAATATTGGAAATTGAAAAAGTTGCTGCTTAAGTTTTTATAATAGCAATTTGCATATACTCCAGAATGTTATGAAGACTGATCAGATGAATTGCAAAGTCCTTCTTTGCCATGAAAATTAACTTAATCCCAAAAAAACCTTTCCACTGCATTTCATTGCTGTCATTAAAGGACCTGCTGAGATCATTTCAGTAATCATCTTGTTAACTCAGGTGAGAATGTTGACGAGCACAAGGCTGGAGATCATTATGTCAGGCTGATTGGGTTAGAATGGCAGACTTGACATGTTAAAAGGAGGGTGATGCTTGAAATCATTGTTCTTCCATTGTTAACCATGGTGACCTGCAAAGAAATGCGTGCAGCCATCATTGCGTTGCATAAAAATGGCTTCACAGGCAAGGATATTGTGGCTACTAAGATTGCACCTAAATCAACAATTTATAGGTTCATCAAGAACTTCAAGGAAAGAGGTTCAATTCTTGTAAAGAAGACTTCAGGGCGTCCAAGAAAGTCCAGCAAGCACCAGGATCGTCTCCTAAAGAGGATTCAGCTGCGGGATCGGAGTGCCACCAGTGCAGAGCTTGCTCAGGAATGGCAGCAGGCAGGTGTGAGCGCATCTGCATGCTAAGTGAGGCGAAGACTTATGGAAGATGGCCTGGTGTCAAGAAGGGCAGCAAAGAAGCGACTTCTCTCCAAAAAAAAACATCAGGGACAGATTGATCTTCTGCAGAAAGTATAGTGAATGGACTGCTGAGGACTGGGGCAAAGTCATATTCTCCGATGAAGCCCCTTTCCGATTGTTTGGGGCATCTGGAAAAAGGCTTGTCCGGAGAAGAAAAGGTGAGGGCTACCATCAGTCCTGTGTCATGCCAACAGTAAAGCATCCTGACACCATTCATGTGTGGGGTTGCTTCTCATCCAAGGGAGTGGGCTCATTCACAATTCTGCCCAAAAACACAGCCATGAATAAAGAATGGTACCAAAACACCCTCCAACAGCAAATTCTTCCAACAACCCAACAACAGTTTGGTGAAGAACAATGCATTTTCCAGCACGATGGAGCACGATGGATAAGGCAAAAGTGATAACTAAGTGGCTCGGGGACCAGAATGTTGAAATTTTGGGTCCATGGCCTGGAAATTTCCCAGATCTTAATCCCATTGAGAACTTGTGGTCAATCCTCAAGAGGCGGGTGGACAAACAAAAACCCACTAATTCTGACAAACTCCAAGAAGTTATTATGAAAGAATGGGTTGCTATCAGTCAGGATTTGGCCCAGAAGTTGATTGAGAGCATGCCCAGCCGAATTGCAGAGGTCCTGAAAAAGAAGGGCCAACACTGCAAATACTGACTCTTTGCATAAATGTCATGTAATTGTCGATAAAAGCCTTTGAAACATATGAAGTGCTTGTATTTATATTTCAGTACATCACAGAAACAACTGAAACAAAGATCTAAAAGCAGTTTAGCAGCAAACTTTTTGAAAACTAATATTTATGTAATTCTCAAAACTTTTGGCCACGACTTTAGATTAAAAACACATCTCTTTTGCCAAGCATTCAAATAATGCATCTCATAATTTTGGACTGCAGTTATATCTGATCAAATGCGCATTATTATTTTTTAACTTGGGTTAAACTAATTAATTTTACTTGGCTGGAACAGCAACTACGCTAATTATGTCTCTATTTTTTTCTATGTTTTGCCACGGGATGTAACTAGAATTTACACAAGCTCCAGTCTGGATCCAGAACACCTGAGAAGAGATGATGCCAACCCCTCAGAGGACCTCAGATGATGGTAACCCTGAAACAATATACAGAACTACCACATTTTGCTATAAGTTTAATTGCATAATTGCTGTTAATAGTGTTAATCCTCTGTTTGTTTACGTCTTTTATTGATTTTTCCAAACATTTCTGCCATATGCACACAAACTGACAGTCATCACTGATAAGCTACTACTAAATATTGTTGAAACTTAATTTTCTGTAAAGTTGCTTTGCAATGATTTGTATCGTAAAAAGCGCTATACAAATAAACTTGAATTGATTAATGACAACATTTTCATTTTGGGGTGAAGTATCCCTTTAAAATGTAAATGAGTATAGTGCAATAGTAGTACAGTTGAAATGTAAACAAACAAGGGACAAGTGAACGCTCAAAATACATTATATACACTTTAATACACATTAATACATTAACATTAACTAATGGAACCTTATTGTAAAGTGTTATAGTTATTTGTTATTAAAGCATATACATTAACTATATTAGCATATATAATAACTATATCAACACTGTTAAATTAAACAGAAAAGCTAGCAGGTGTGCAAGATTTTGGCATGGCAGCCAATACAAATAATTAATAATTATTTCCTTACCAAATTACATCACTCTGTGGCTGTGCTTCTGAAATTATTACCTTTTTCTATATAGTGTAGTAGTTAGCTATCTCTGTGTCGTATGTTGTTTCGTGTCAAGCATGAAAAACACAAGTTTTATTTGAATTCTGAATATATTATCATATAGCCTACAGCAGTGGTCACCAACCTTTTTAAACCCAAGATCCCTGACCTTGGCCTTTATGAAAGACGAGATCTACCTATTGAAGAATCGATAGGAAAACACATCTCAAATTGTACTTCCAATTTGAGGCCTTTTATGTAGTATTTTAAGTGGTGATGCACAGTGGATCATAGCCAGTGTGTGCTGTGATTGGTAGCACTTGGTGCCTGATCGGGAAATGTCATGTCCCTTACCATAGCTGCCTGCAAGCTTCAGTGTAAATATTTTGTCAAAATCAAATCAATTTGAGCTTGATTTAAACCCGGATGATTGTAACCACTCTAAGTTCGTCTGTCTTGGGAAAGTTAGTGTGTCTCCGACATAGTGATAACACTCGTTGCCTTCTCTAGAGCAGCTCAACCAGGTCTTGTACCATTCGTTGGTATTTGTGATATTAGAATGTATAATTTCAGGATTTAATGCAAAAACAGAATGGTCTGACTTTAGCCTTTTCTTTCTTTCTTTTTATTTTACATTTTTGGCTACATAAAACATCTGCATGAAACAAAAACAGCAGAAGGATTGAATGAGTTAGTTATACCGACATGTTATTTAGTGGAACTTTTAAAGTTTGCTCACAACAGTCCTTTGAGCAGACATTTCAGACAATTGAAAACCCTTCTGCAGTTGTTACAAATTGTGTACTGGCCAAGTATAAGGGAAGATTTCTGGATATATTGCAGACATTGCAAAGCATGCCAGCAGTACAAACCTTCTATCACTAAATTATCAGTAAAGCCTGGGTATATGTTGGGTGTGGATATTCTGGGACCTTTTCCCCAGTGGTGGACAAAGTACACAAGTCAAGTACTTAAGTACAGACACGTGTAATGAAATATTACTCCAGTAAAAGAATAAAGTACTAATTTTTAATCTTACTTGAGTAAAAATACAAAAGTACTTGATTTTTTACGTACTTAAGTAAAAAGTACTGCTTGCTGAATGTTTTGTCATTTTATAAATGCTACTAATAAAATTTAATTTTATATTATGTGTTTTATATGTTGTGTGAATCACACGCATGTGTGAATCGTGTTTTTTGCGTGAATTATATTTGAGACTAATCTGCTTCCATACTGGACAGCGATGAAGAGGCTACTTTCTCCTCAGAGGAAGAACATGTTTCAGATGACAAATGTTTGCATTTTGAAGAACGTCTGGATATAATTCCTGATCAGTAAGCCTTTTATTATTAACTTCATGATTTAAAATGTTGCTCGGCTATAGAATATTTTATATCTAAATTTGGATGTTTCCAAACAGGCTATTGTCTGACTAAAATCAGCCTTTCACAGTGAAATTGGTAATATGAAATATCTCCTTACCGGCCACTTATATTTTTTAATGTTGTACAGAGCATGTATTTAACTATATATAATGATATATAACGATGATATATAGCCTATATAATGATATAACAGAATATATATAATGCTATAGGCCGATATAAACACAAATACAATATTAAATATCTTACAAAAATTAACCATGTTTTTTTTTTTTTTAATAATTGTATTTATTTATTTATTTATTTATTTATTTATTTATTTTTTACATTGTGGATTGTTTAGACTATATTTTTCCAAATGGTGAAATTGTTCACCAACTTATCTCTCATGTGGTAAATGTTTTAAATGTGTTATATCCGGCTATTGGTGTTCGCGATCGTCCGTGGTGTAAATGTATCAGAAAGCTGTAAATGTCACCGATAAGTGGCCCATCGACAGACATATACGCGCATCCATTCTTATCAGTGATGCAATTTATTATTAGTTATGAATCTTCTGGTAACTGCTAACAACAGTTTCAATTTTCATTTAGGACTGTGGCTGCATCACTGGCATCTTGCACAAGAAAGGCACGTGAGTGTCGTGTTTTGAGTTCCCTGGAAAATCATACTGAGTAAGTGCACAGTAGTTGTACTTTTATTATGCCTATATGGTAACATTGTTTGTGGTTGGGATGACACAATAAGTAAATCTTCCTGTATGGGTTAATAGAAACTTTACTTTTGTTATGCCTATATCCCACATTGAAAAAAATCTATAGTAGCCTAATTTGTAGTTAATACTATAGTGTTTTTGAACCATACTATAGTAAAGTGTATTATACTGTATATATATTATAGTATTGTGACGAGCGTCCCGATTCCACATCAGCGTTGCCCTGGTAATTCACGAGGAGCACCGGCTCGAAGCTCCAGGTGGGGCTTCAAGTTGTTTGTTCTTGCGGACTCATCAAATGGATATACTGTAGATTTTGCTGTTTACAAGGGAAAGAACAACTTTCCCACAGGCCTTGGACTGTCATATGACGCTGTGACATCTCTGTTAGACCATACAGTTTTGGGCTCTGGGTACCATGTATACATAGATAATTTTTAAACTAGTCCCAAGCTCCTAACAGAGTTGTTTGCTTTGAAGTTTGATGCATGTGGGACTTACAGAGACAACGGGAAAGACTGTGAGGGGCTCAATCAGGTGGATTCAAGACAAACATCTTGTGTTTGTGAAATGGATGGACACACGAGACGTGTCAGTCTGTTCCACCATCCATGCTGCTTACAAAGGAGACAATGTGCAGGGGAGGGTAAAAACACAAAATGGATGGAGGACAAAGAGTTTTCCATGTCCTGCACCTGTGACTGCCTACAACCAGCACATGGTGGGCATTGACCTGTCTGATCAGCTGTTACAGTACTACAGTACACAGCACAAAACAATGAAGTGGTACAGAAAGCTATACTTCTTGGATATTGCTGTCACCAATGCTTTTATTGTACACAAAGAGCTTTATGGCACCATGAGCCCCAAGGAGTTTATGGAAGAACTAGTTGCAGAGCTCTGTGGTGTGTCACAGAAAATACCACCAAAACGGACCAGTGCTGACCATGTGCCTTTTCCAGGAGCTGAGCAGGCCTCAGGTGCCACTACTGGTCGCCGGACCTGTGTGCTTAGCAAAGCGAAGCACGGTAAGAGGTAGGACACTCCTTGGAAATGCCAGGCATGCGATGTTCACTTGTGTGTTCAGCTGTTTCCTAGAGTGGCACAAAGATGTGCAGCTGTTCAATTCCGTGCACTATGTGAGAGAGTAGGTTAGTGGGCTTATACAAACCTTACACCTTTTTTTATTTTGCACTCTTCCTGCTTAGACTTTTTTTTGCACAGTTTTGCCCTGATTGTGTCTTCTGTGTTATTAATAACTTATAAAGTTATTTTGTTTGATAGTTAAATGTATTCTAAATAAACTACAAACAAAAAATATACAAACTAATTTTGTCCTCACATTCTTTCTTGTAACTCTTCCCTCTCAGTCAAACACCTGACTGAAAGGTTCATTATGCTGCTCATTATGCGGGCCTTTGTCTTCTCAGGTGTGAATCACAGCATAATGCATGATAGTTGACGCCCTCTCACATAGACCCTTTCTACCCAAAAAGTGTCTTAGAAAATTTAAATCAATATATTATTTTCTGTGAATGAGTAAACAATATGATTTTCACATAATTTTGAAGCAAAAACTCTAGACTACATGATCCAGTTCTCAAAAGTCACAAAAACCAATGTGTTTTATGGCCATATTCAAGTAATTAAAAAAATGTAGTTTTTCACCAACCACACATAAACGTTGCTTTCTCAAAAACACAATCATGTACATACAGGTCCTTCTCAAAAAATTAGCATATTATTTTCCATAATGTAATGATAAAAATTAAACTTTCATATATTTTAGATTCATTGCACACCAACTGAAATATTTCAGGTCTTTTATTGTTTTAATACTGATGATTTTGGCATACAGCTCATGAAAACCCAAAATTCCTATCTCAAAAAATTTGCATATTTCATCCGACCTATAAAAGAAAAGTATTTTTAATACAAAAAAAGTCAACCTTCAAAAAATTATGTTCAGTTATGCACTCAATAATTGGTCGGGAATCCTTTTGCAGAAATGACTGCTTCAATGCGGCGTGGTATGGAGGCAATCAGCCTGTGGCACTGCTGAGGTGTTATGGAGGCCCAGGATGCTTCGATAGCGGCCTTAAGCTCATACAGAGTGTTGGGTCTTGAGTCTCTCAACTTTCTCTTCACAATATCCCACAGATTCTCTATGGGGTTCAGGTCAGGAGAGTTGGCAGGCCAATTGAGCACAGTAATACCATGGTCAGTAAACCATTTACCAGTGGTTTTGGCACTGTGAGCAGGTGCCAGGTCGTGCTGAAAAACAAAATCTTCATCTCCATAAAGCTATTCAGCAGATGGAAGCATGAAGTGCTCCAAAATCTCCTGATAGCTAGCTGCATTGACCCTGCCCTTGATAAAACACAGTGGACCAACACCAGCAGCTGACATGGCACCCCAGACCATCACTGACTGTGGGTACTTGACACTGGACTTCAGGCATTTTGGCATTTCCTTCTCCCCAGTCTTCCTCCAGACTCTGGCACCTTGATTTCCGAATGACATGCAAAATTTGCTTTCATCCGAAAAAAGTACTTTGGACCACTGAGCAACAGTCCAGTGCTGCTTCTCTGTAGCCCAGGTCAGGCTCTTCTGCCGCTGTTTCTGGTTCAAAAGCACACGCCTGTGCACGGTGGCTCTGGATGTTTCTACTCCAGACTCAGTCCACTGCTTCCGCAGGTCCCCCAAGGTCTGGAATCGGTCATTCTCCACAATCTTCCTCAGTGTAGGACCTCGGTGAACAGTCACACCAATAACTGCAGAATCGGCTACTTCTGCTAAAGGAATTAAAAGAGCCCATTTCCTCCCGTCTGCACATTCTGAACTCCATTAATTATTAACTAAAGAGTAACAATGCTCAGTTGTATGTCTGCATTTAACAGAAGTGACAACGTGATTCCGCAACAGTGGACTTTTGTTGCAACATACCCCCGCAAATCAGAAAACTAATCTGGAGCTAATCATGTGACGGCGACATCCTGTGCAAGTTTCCTGTAAGCCTTGTTGTTTTCCAATTAAAAGAGTTGATGACATTAACTCTTTTCACAAGATACAAGGACCCTGTGTATCAAGAAGCATCTCATGATCACAACGTATGGAAACCCCTGCGGGCCCCACAGGAATCATTAATAATTAATGGACCTCAACACAAAGGATCCATATAGGATCCATCCCATGACTCTGCTTCCTGCTTGGTTGTGAAGTTTTTTTTTACAAACTGAACTTTTCAATAAATGATCTCAAAGAGACAACCATTGAGAAATCTGAAGGTTTAATTATATTCACAAATATTATGTTTTATGTCTTATATATGTTTGATGTGTTCAAATGTAATCGGTGGAAATTTAATCAATGTTTTACTGGTTTTAGCAGATAGTGCTATTAAATGTCTGTAAGATATGGAAAGTTTAGTGTTGAACGAAAGCTCATGTTATTTGCTTAAACTTGGAGCTAATGAAATGTCCAAATTCTGTATTGGGTGCATATTATGATACTTTATAAGGTATTAACCAAAGTTCCACAATGGAGTTCATCTCACATGACGATGTCACAGGATGCTTAATCAATGCACAAAGAGAAACAGTACGGGGCATGTCTAAGTTCTGCAACAGCATCCCATTGGAAGATCGCGTCGTGGGATGGACCAAATCCTCTTGGATAAAACTCCAATGCCTGAACTAATTCAGCGCACGCTTCCTTCTTCGTCATGGCTTGAACTACCTACTCCAACGCTGCTAGCGTTCTTGTCATCCAGAACTCAAAACACTCCGTTGAAACTTCGTGACTGCCAAGAATCTTCGAAGTCTTGCAAACCGCGAAACTATCCGAAGGAATTCTGAAGCTCTATGTAACCAGGCAACCAACCAATCATCAGGAGGGTTTTCCCAAAAGACGTCATCCAAACGACAGATCTGCAACCAACCCGAGGCGTGGGGATTCCCTGAGACGAGGCAACAAGCGAATCTCCAACTCCGCTTTTTCAGCGAAAATGCAAGTAAAACAAACAAACTTCATTCCTTGCTGAAATAAGTGCAGATTGATCTTAAGCAGTAAAGATAAGACACATCTCTGCTTTTGTGATTTTCTTGGTGCGATCTAACGAATAACTTACTCCTGGGACTCCATTCAAATTCCATTATCATCCTCTTCAGTAACTGTGTGTGTGTGTATGTACGTGTGTGTGTATGTATGTGTATGTCCATTAGGTTTTAGAACCATGTAATAGAGTAGCTCAATAAATTCTTGTTTCATTTATAAAGAAGTATTGTCTTGTGTGGTGTATTTTAAGATTAAACTTTGCCCAGATCCTATGCTACCTAGCTCGTAGTTTATAAATTATCATTCTGTTTGTATTCTCATAAAGCCATGAAGTAATATAAACAAAATGGAAAGGATATACTGAATTTTATGTTCGCTGGACGAACCGTTGATGAAGTATAAACTAATTAAATTTGGAATCAGTTCAATTACAGCAATTCGAATCTTTAGATTTGATTCTTCTCAAAATAAATGAGCTAATATTTCCTTACATAAATGGTGGAGAATGCGGGCAAATTTGACCTAAAAATACATAATACCAAGACATTTTGTGTTGTATTTGTTCTATTTTATCCGGAAGAATAGATCAAAGACAGAGAAACAGTTTGTTGTGCTACTGGGTACTTTTATTATGGCATGCCAGTGTGTGAATGAATGAAGCGAACTCGAGTAGTTGTTTGTTGTTTGAACTGCAGTAAAGCATTTGATTGTCTGCAGAGACAAAATAAGTCGCCTAAAGCGCATAAGAAAGAAGCGAGCGTGTTCCTCGTTTTCCTTTCTTTTAAAATAAAGGCCTTCATAGTTCGATTTGTTTGTGCGTGTTCCACACATCAAATTTGTCTATGTATCTCCCCGGTTTGAGACATTAATCTAGCTAATTAATATTCTTTTGCCAGTTAATTCACTAAAACTAGTGAACTTTGGAACGCGGTGCTCAGAGAGAGTGTCCGAACGTTGTATTATAGGAGAATTGTGAAATCTTGATCAAGTAGAATTGTGGTTAAATCCATGTGTGTTTTTGTCTGTAGACTAAAACAAGTCCTGAGATCCGCCGAGATCTCAATAACGTATTTTATTAATTACAGTAAATCTGTAGATTAATCTACCTCACTCTAACGAGCTGAGATGGTTCAGCGCTAAAAGATAAAATCCAAATAGTGCTTTGTGGTTGTTAAGTGTGAGATGCGCCGTCATTTCACATAAAGCACATAAGCCGTGCATAACACATGCCAGCTTAGGGCAGTATACATCGCCATAGTAACAGCCATAACCCGGAAGTTCCAAGAGACCTTTTCCAGGGTAATTTGAGACATTTGTACGCAAATAGCCTAGCATGAGCTAAGCTAACTGAAGCTAACACCTTGACATTGAAGCATATGCAAAGCTAGTAGCCTTGAAGGCTAGCAGTTAGCACAGAGCATTTTTGTGGGCTTAAATACAGTGTGTTTTGCAGTGGTTGAAGTGTTGAAGTGACTTTACATCTGTTACATCTGAACTTTAACTCACCCTCACCTTATTCTTTCTCTCTTTTACATTTATTAATCTCTCTCTTCTCCTCTCCTCCCATTGAAAAGAACGTTGACAGATGCAAACTTGATAAACGTTAGCTTGTTTACTCCTATCAGTTGAAACGCTGTTGTTTTGTTAATAATTAATGATGGTTCTCATCCTCATTACTTTAATGACACATGATTAATTCACCTATAACTGCTCTTATAATTTCAATGACATCAGCAGATATTATTAAGCTAAATAATTATGGTTTTGAAGTTTGGATTTCATTTCATAATTCATCACAGAGTTGGAATTTTTATTTAATTTAATAAATTACGTTCAGTTCCTGCTTTCACGTAGCAACAATACTTGCTGATAATTGAATTATAACTTACACAATAATAAATCAAAGTGCTTTACATAAAAGAAGGTACAAGTTTATTTATATAGCACATTTCGTACACAATGGTAATTCAAAGTGCTTTACATAAAAGAAGGTAAAATAATCATGAAGAAAAATAATAACAAAAATAAAACAAGCAATTTTAAAAACATAAAACAGGCAATTTTAAAACATTGGAAATGATTTAAAAATTGACGTATTTAAAATGAATTTAAAACAGTTAAAAATAGAAAATGATTTTACATAGAATATAGTGAATATGTAAAATACAGTGCAATCAATTCGGACATCGCACATTGCTCATTCAACAAATGCACAGCTAAACAGATGAGTTTTGAGTCTAGATTTAAATGTGACTAATGTTTTAGCACATCTGATCTCTTCTGGAAGCTGATTCCAACTGCGGGCGGCATAGTAACTAAAGGCGGACTCCCCTTGTTTTGTGTGAACCCTTGGTATTTCTAACTGACTCGATCCTAATGATCTGAGTGGTCTGTTAGGTTTATATTCAGTGAACATATCTGCAATATATTTTGGTCCTAGGTCATTGAGTGATTTATAAACGAGTAAAAGTACTTTAAAATCAATCCTAAATGTAACTGGAAGCCAGTGTAAGGACCTGAGGACTGGTGTGATATGCTCAGATTTTCTGGTTCTAGTCAGAATCCTGGCAGCAGCGTTCTGGATGAGCTGCAGCTGTCTAATGGTCTTTTTGGGAAGGCCGGTGAGGAGACCATTACAATAGTCCACCCTGCTGGTGATAAAGGCATGAACAAGTTTCTCTAAGTCTTGACTGGAAACAAAACATCTAATACTTGCAATGTTTTTTAGATGATAGTATGCTGATTTAGTTACTGCTTTGACATGACTACTGAAACTAAGGTCTGTCTCCAGAGTCACACCAAGATTCCTGACTTGATTTTTAGTTGTTTGTCCCCTTGAGTCAAGGTATGCATTCACCTTGAAAACTTCATCTTTGTTTCCAAAAGCAATAACTTCAGTTTTTTCCTTGTTTAACTGAAGAAAGTTCTGGCACATCCAACTATTAATTTCATCAATACATTGGCAGAGGGAGTCAATGGGGCTGTAGTCATTTGGCGATAAGGCTAGGTAAATCTGGGTATCATCAGCATAGCTGTGATAGGCAATTTGGTTCTTTCTCATTATCTGACTTAGTGGGAGCATATACAGGCTAAACAAGAGCGGTGCCAGAATTGAGCCTTGTGGGACTCCGCATGTCATGGACGTCCACTTAGACTTATGCTCTCCTAGACTCACATAATAACCTCTCCCTTCTAAGTATGACCTGAACCATTTGAGTACCATCCCAGAAAGCCCGACCCAGTTTTCCAGTCTCTCTAGTAGTATGTTATGATCGACAGTGTCAAACGCAGCACTGAGATCTAGCAATACCAGCACTGATATTTTGCCAGAGTCAGAATTTAAGCGAATATCATTTATTATCTTAATGAGCGCCTGTCTCTGTGCTGTGATGCAGTCGAAAACCAGATTGAAAATTGTCCAGGTATCCATTTGAGTTTAAGTATTTGTTCAGCTGATTAAAAAACTACCTTTTCTATAATTTTGCCTATAAAAGGAAGATTAGATATTGGTCTATAATTGCTCAGAATGGTGTTATCAAGATTGCTCTTTTTCAGGAGGGGCTTTACAACTGCAGTTTTCAGGGAGTTTGGAAATTTAACAAAAATAAATGATAATTTCACCACTTCTAAGAGATCTGCTTAAAAACAGTTAAGCACACTTTTGAAAAAAGATGTGGGAAGTGTGTCAAGATCGCAGGTTGACGATTTTAGGTGCTGCACTATTTCTTCCAAAATTTTGCTATCAATTGCTTCAAAAATAGACATAGTATCTTTTTGATATTGCGTCCAGATCTGTCTGACCTCTGCATTACTTGAGGATGTGCTAATTGCCTTCCTGATATTAATGATCTTCTCAGAAAAGAAGGAAGCAAACTCATTGCATTTGGTAACTGAGAGCATTTCACTGGGAATCTGACTTGGGGGGTTTGTCAGTCTCTCAACAGTGGCAAAAAGAGTACGAGTGTTGTTTAAGTTACTGTTTATAAGGTTTGAGAAGAAATTCTGTCTAGCTGTGGCTAGTTTCACATTAAAAGCATGAAGGCTGTCTTTATAAATGCTATAGTGAATTTCAAGTTTCGTCTTCCGCCACATCCGCTCGGCTTTTCTGCAATTGTCTTTTCATAGTCTGAACTGCTGTTGATCTTCTCCAAACTGATTTCTGTCTGTTTGTTTTCTTACTGACTATTATTGGAGCAATATCATCAATAACATTCTTAACTTTCGAGTTAAAGGAATCAAGGAGAATATCAACAGAGTCTGCAGAAATGCTTGGTGTTAGAGATATAGCCTCCATAAACCGCACACTAGTGTTATCGTTAATGCATCTCCTTCTGACAGAGACAGATCTAGATTCATTGGTAGCAGAGATCAATATATCAAAGAAAATACAGAAGTGATCAGATAGTGCTACGTCCTTAATAACAATGGATGAAATGTTTAGACCCCTACTGATGATTAAATCTAGAGTGTGTCCACCTTTGTGTGTGGGTCCATGCACATGCTGAATCAGGTCCAAAGTGTTTAGAACCGTTATCATTTCTTTTGTAATTTTGTTTTTCTGCATTATCTATATGAATATTAAAATCCCCTGCAATAGCAAAACAGTCAAACTCTGAGGAAATCATTGATAGCATTTCTGTGACCTCTTCAACAAAGGCTGGAGAGTATTTTGGAGGCCTGTAAATAATGAAAAACAGAATGCGTGGAGCACCTTTCAGCACAATCCCTAGATATTCAAAAGACAAGTACTGACCAAATGACATTTGCTTACATTGATAGACATCTTCAAATAGAGCAGCTACACCTCCACCTCGCCTAACAGTCCTGCAGACACTCATGAAAGTAAAGTTAGGAGGGGCTGCTTCATTTAGGATTGTTGCACTGCAGCTGTCTTCTGGCCATGTTTCATTTAGACACATAAAAATCCAGATTGTTTGTGGTTATAAAGTCATTGATTAGAAATGATTTATTTTTTAGTGAGCGAATGTTTAAAAATGCCAACTTGATGGCAGTACTTTGTGTCTTTATATCAATCTTAGTTTGATGCATTATAGGTCGCAGATTTTACCTAATTAAATGTTAATTAAATTCTCTAAGTCCATTTAGAGAGGGATGATAAAACTGAAATATAGAAAGCTACAGGCACGCTGGGTTCCCGCTTGTTCTGTAAACATTTGTGAATGTTGCTGCTATTATAGCGGGGACCCGACACATATCACTGAGAGCTGCTATCAGTTGTTTTTGGGTTCACCTACAGCAGATGGAGGGTTTGGGCCCTGGCGTTGTGGCAGCGGTCGGAGAGCTCTCACAGGAGCAGGGCCACAGGCTTTGGTGGTTGGGGGGCCCGCCGTTTTTTTTGGTGATATTTGCGGGCTTGCAGCGAATGAGTGAGAGAGTTTAGTCCCAGCATACACCAATTCCTCCATTTTCTGTGAGAAGCACAGAAGTGGAGATGCTGGAGAGAGGGACAATGTGTCCGGTGAGAGGGGCTGTGTCTCTGGTGTTTCCGGTGACTGTGATATGTTGTCCTGGCTTCCCTGGCTGTTTTCCAGAAGGTCGTCCTTGGGGGCTGAGTCTTGTATCTGTTTTGATACATCACAGTCTGTCTGTGAGGAGCTCTGTGGGCAGGGCTCAGCCGGGATAGTGTCCATCAGAAGTGCTTGTTGTGGCTGGATGGTGTTATCAGTGTCCTTGTGGGATATGTCAACCACATGATGACTCGGACCTGGTGTGTGTGTGCTGAATGAATTGACATACTCTGCTGAAGGATGGCGTAAGCAGAAGTAGAAATTGTCCTTAAGCACTCTAGCTCCAAGTTTGTTAGGGTGGAGGCCATCCGGTTTAAACAGTTGTCTATGGCCCCACAACAGATTGAAGTTGTCGATGAAATTTACTCCTTTTATATTGCAAGATCTTTGTAGCCATGTGTTCAGCCCAAGCAACCGTGAAAACATATTTGTTCCCCTTGCTGGAAGTGGTCCACTGATGAACGACTGAACTTTGAGTCTTCGAAGTGTTTCAAAGAGTTCACTGAAGTCCTTCTTAAGGAGTTCTGACTGCTCTTTCCGAATATCATTCTTCCCCACATGGATGATGATTCGATTTGCAGTCTTGTGCTTCATCAGAATGTTCTGAAGTTCCTTGTTCACATCAGAAACCGTTGCTTGAGGAAGGCAGCATGTTGTTGTAGTCCTGCTACTGATGTTTCTGATAATAAAGTCACCCACTATCACAGTCCTGGGCTCGGCTGCGCTCTGAGCTGAATGCCGCTGTCTGCTCGACCTTGAGCGCCTGTTAGTAGCAGTGTTAGCTGCTGGCTGATCCGATACATGTTTAATCACATTTGGGGATTCCTCACCCGCATTCATTAATGCTTCAAATCTGTTCTCAAGATGTATAGGGGGGGGGGCAGAATACCAGTATTCACAAGCCTTGTAATAGTCGAATCTGGGGTAGAGGATGCTACAGCAGCAATACGAGAAACTCGTGACAATCTGATGTCTTGTGTTCCTTTGGGTCTCGCTCCCTGTTTGTGCCATCGATTAGTGTGGCGATCAGTTTCGGCTTGTTCCTCTACACTTGGTATAAAACTGTTGAGATTCAGAAGATTCATGGGACTCACCGGCTGTATGCTGAGAGGGCGACGGTCTGCTGAGTGTTCCGCCTGTTTTGGAAGTCCAGCAAGTAACTTTGTTTCAAGAACCACAATCCTTTGTAGAAGTTTGCAGCAGTTTATGCAACAAGTATATTCAACAGAAAGCATTTTCTCTCTCTTCTGTTTGAATGTAGGCAGTTGTTTTCCCGTCTCCGGAATGTAAGCTGCTGGCAGTGGGAGGCAAAGTCTTCTTTTTGTAGTATAATTCGCAGTCCCAAAGAGTTTTTAGTTTTAGTGTTTGTGCCAAAAAATCTGTTGTTTGAGCACTGTGCTGATCTGCTGAAGTAAAAATCTTAGAAAAATCTGAGAAAAGTACAGAAATAAGAAGCAAAGCGCAGAGCAGTAAGCTAGAACGTCCGAACGGTAGCAGAGTAGACATGACGTATCAATTTAAATTAAATTAACGGATTAATTTAATTTGAACAACATTAGAGATATTAATCCTTGAACTGTCAATATTGCTCTGAAATTTTAAATTTCTTCTGAATTTAAGTAGGCTTTGGGCTACCATGTTTCAAGATACTTATTGATTAATTTAATTTGAATTGCTCTTAGCAATTTTAAAGATAACATAATTCCATTTTAAATAGGAAATACTTTTTCTAAGTTGAAATTAGAATTTCATTTGCAATTAAGATTTGGTTCTACCCGTTAGGCCTTCTTTTCTCTCTCCGTCAGTTATTTAATTAACTCAACCAAAATTTTCCTAGGTTTTCCCAATTGGCTTAAGCCTGTCAGTGGCAAACCCCCAAAAGAAAAATTAGGGTTTTCCTCAATACTTAGGTTAGGTAGTGTTATCCTGCTAATGCAGCAACACCAATCCCTAGGTGTATCGACTCAACAGCGCCACCACCCTGTCATTTTTCCTAACATTGGGAGCAAAACTTCTCTTCTTCTTCTCTCTCTCTCAGCTGCCTTCTTCTGATTTGACTACTGTTGCCGTTTTGGGTTTGTACCTGTGAGAATCATAAAAGCAGAGAACTTTAGAAACATTTAACAAAAGTTTGTGAAACTTGAACACTTCGTTTCAAAATTGTCTGACTCTCACCCTACCTTCCCTTCTCACGCTGGAATCCTACCCAGCTAAGGCTAAAGTAGGTCAACAAAGGAACCGATAGGCGTCCGCCAAATATTGAACACGCAGCTAGAAACGCTCTGATTGGTGTTTGGTTGACAATCCTACCAGCTGAGAAACCAATACTGTCATTGCTATCATTTTTCTTCCGCCCCGGAGAAATTTTTATAGCAATCACAGTCCTGGTATTTAGAAATCCCAATTTCCAAAGGCCTGTCTAGAAGCATCCTTCTAAATCAAACTTAACATTTATAATTGTACTCATTCTGTAACCAGAAAAGGTTATTTTGTGTTGTCTTTCTCTCTCATCTTACCAGTGGCTCTAATCTTTCCTTACAAAAAAAGAAAACCCTTTCTTTTATAGGAAAAGTGGAAGCAGCCAAATATTATTCTGTTCCTTGTTCTGTTTGTTACTCCTCTTTTCTCCATCTGTTCTCTAGCTGTGCTACCTGTGTGTGCTTATTAATTTTCTCCACAGAGACTACAAATTATAAGCACGCCCACCAGAGATTCACAGTCGATGAGAACTACACTCACCTGCCCATTACACACTCAACATCAACCCACATTGCACACTTACACCTCTGTTTTTCCCTTGTTTTGGTTTTGTTTTGTTTTCTCCTCTTCAAGGTCTGTGTCAGTCTAGGTTCTAGATCTCCCTCACCACGTCCAAACATGTCTCGCACAACAGACCCTGTTGGCCACTGGGAGGACCTGGAGACATGGCTAAGTGTTGCAACAGACAGCCTCCTACCTAAGGCTGCTGAAACACTGAAGCATCAGACACAGGACCAGCTGGATGAAAACATAACAAGCCTCACAAGACAAGACCCAAGTCAGAGCTACAGTCACAAAGAACTAGCCAAGATCACCAGCTCCTTAAGCCACACACTCATCACCACCCTTAAGCTGAGCGACAGGCACGCCGCCCATCTCCAGCAGGAGCTAACACGTGCACAACGACGTGTCGAACAGCTAGAACAGGAGGCTCAGGAACGACGGGAAGGACCTGATGAAGTGGAACAAGGCGCAGAGGAGGATATCACCAGGCTAAGAGAGACACTAGTAGCTACTACACAAGAAATGGAACAAGTCAAGACAGACTACGGTGATCTCTCCAACAAGCTACAGTATGCGGAACAGCTCCTTGAAAAGGCCAAGGCAGACTTCAGAGACAAGAATGGCAGAATTAAAGCCCTTGAAACTCACCTGGATGAGTCAAGAAACGAGATCAGCCGCCTAACACGACAGCTGGACTACATCAAAGAGGAGTCAGACAGCTTCAGAGAGGAACTCAGACATGCCTACGAGCTGCGCTCTGAGCCTCCAAGGACACGACGGACACCAGTCTCACCCGTGCCAAGCAGGCCCGGGTCCCCTGTTCCTGGACTGACCTGTGATCAAAAGGGGGAGGGGGCAGTGCTGAAACACCCACCTGCTCCCCTTGAAGAACTTTACATCCTGACAAAGCTAAAAGAAACTGCTCCAGCCAGCCACAGATCATCGCGTGGCTTGTACCTCAAGGACCTCGACAAGCTCACTAGGAACACTGGCAAATTTACCCCAAATGTGCCAGGCAGTCAAGAGATCAAAGGATATCTGCAAGATGTCGACTTTCATCTGGAAATGAGACCCAGTGCCACCGACAAAGATAGACTTTATTTGATCCGAGCAACATCCAGCTCAGAGGTTCGCAGTTTCCTGGACCGACAGCCGGCCCACACAAAGACTGATTACAACCTGCTCAGAGAAGCCCTCATCAAAGAGTTTGCTGACCCTGAGTCGGAACAAGGACTAGTGGCTGCCCTGGAGACGAAACAAGGTCGTCAGGAATCTTCCCAATTGTTCCACAGCCGACTCAGACGAGCGTACTTCGGGACTCACAATGAACAGAATATTGAGGAAGACGTAAATTTTAAAACTCTCTTCCTGAGGAATCTTCACCCTGGGGTAAGCCACCATCTTGGCGTCCTTGCATGTCCACGCACCATGAGTGCTCAACAACTGCGAGACTTGGCGCACAAGGCCTACTGCAAACAGAAGATGGCTTCAGAAAAGAGCATCAAAACCATGGCAGTTCTCGACTTCAACAGTCAGGGCGCCCAATGTCAAGATCATGCCAAGCCAACACCCAAAGAGTGGAATGCATCCTTGTCCAACAGAAAACGGGACTCCCACGCTGGTACCCAACCTAAACGAAGGAACAATCGCTGGGATGGACCACATGGACGACACCGCTCACCTGGACATCACTGGGAAAACTCATGGGACCAATCAAGACCTCATGAAAGACATTGGGAGAGATCGTGGAACCAGCCCAGCTCATTTGGAAACTCAAGAGGAAAAAGCTCATGGGAATTCAATGGAATCTCCAAGGTAAAACGACAAACACACCCTGGAGCAGCCAGCCCAAGGAATCGACGGAAAAACTCACGAAGATTCCAAGCTGACCGAGCTCAACCTGAATCCACGCAAGAACAAAAGACTTCACCGTGCTTTGAATCACAAGAACTGATGAAGATGATGATAAAAGAGTTCTTCCAACAAAAGGAGGAGGACCGGAAGTGGGAAAAGAAAGAGAAACCAGATTCAGCCTGACTAGCAGCCGGACGAGAAGACAGCGACCACCTGACACAACAAACCACAGAGAACAGCACTCCTTCACCTCACTCTCAGAGAACCGTAACTACTCTAACGTCAGATGGACAAGAAATCCTACCTGAAAACCCAGCAACAGAGTTAGTCCCTAACTCAACACCTGATGCCCCTGATCACAGCAGTGTCCAGCAAACCCCTGCTGACGAAACCTCTCAAGTCCCTGAAAGTGCTGTCTTGGTCGTCTGCCATTCCTCCGTAGAACACCAGATCAGTCCTGACATCCTACCTGTTTCCTCCCAAACTCCAGTCCCTCAACTCCTGGGCGACCTCATTGAGAAAGGTATAGCAAGAAAGTTTTACCTCTCCATCATCATCGAACGCCACATCAAAGTCGAAGCCCTTCTTGACACAGGAGCCGACATCACTCTAATGTCGACCAAACTCCTTGAAGAAGTCCAAGAAAGAACAAAGAGGTCTAATAGCGCCCTCAAACATCAAAGGTGTGAACTGAACCTCCACGCATATTCCCACACAGGCCTACAACTAAAACATGTGGCCCCAATTCACCTAACTGTGGGACCAATGAATCTCATCCACCCAGTGTACGTTTCACCACTCAACACATATCCACTCCTTATTGGGAAAGACCTGCTCAATCGCTTTGAACCTTTAATAGACTTCAAGCACTTGAAGATATGGACCCAAGTCCGCAAACCTCTGCCCTTCCAGTCAGTGAACCCCAATGAGTCGCAGTGTCAAGCCACAGACACCGCCCCCCCTTCGCAAGGTCAAAGCCAAGAGCAAGCTCAACTCCGAGCAGCAAGAACCAAGACCCTTTACTCTGCTCATTGCAAGCGTCTGACTCAGACTCAGGTTCTCTTCGAATCATGACTGCCATAAACGTCCAAGACACACCAGTGTCTGATGCAGCACTAGCCCTGTGGACTGAAAACTCAGCTATCAGCCTAAAGCTCTTCAAAACAATGAAGCAGAGATATCAGAGCCTACCACACGTCTCAAAGCACAGCCGCTTCCCTCTCAGTCCGTGGTCAACAACCATGGCTACCTCCAAGATAGTTTGCGCTGTAGACCTACGATGGAACAACAGACTTCTAAGTCACTACTTTCTCATTGGCCCTAACCTACCTCATGACATCTACATAGGAGCAGACATCATGGTTCGTCTCAATGCTTGCATAGATACCGTGAACGACGTCATATGGGCTCCCCCGTCACACCAACTGACCACTGCAGTCAATCTCAAGAACCTTCGATCTGGTCAAACAATTCCAGATTCATGCGCAATGAGCATTGAACAAGAAGCTACAATACCTGCCTACAGCAAGAGTGTCAGCGTCCGCCTCAACATGTGACCTGGACACACTCTCAACAGTAAGCTAGGTTTCTTCCAACCTTCCAGGACCTGCCTAAAACTAGGACTGACCTTGGAAGCCACACCTCTCATGGAAGTGTCATCTCGTGTTGTGTGTGTGTTGATCAACAACTGTACGGCCAAAGACATCAACATTCCCAAAGCCAGTCACCTGGGACGGCTCATCAACCAGGCGTTCCATGACTTTGAGCTAACAGTACCTGTCATCGGCCCCATACCAGCCGAACTAATGTCAGATGAATGCGAAGACACTGTAACATTCACAAAGCCCCATGAAGTCATTGCCATCACTTCTATCCTGCCAGTGTCCAAAGAAAGCGTCTGTCGGTCAGAACTAACAGACGACACTCATCTCGCTGTCTATGCTGTCTCAACACAGCCTGCGACAGAATCACCTGCACATGTGACCATCAAGGCCCAGAATCCCTCAAATGACTCAACAGAGGAACCCTACGCAGGGTCCAATGCACAAGTCCAACAAATCCCGAGCGAGGCGGATGCCCTCCACAGCGAAACGGATCGCCAAGGACTTAAAGAGGTTCTGAGCAAATACAAGGACTCCTTCGCAAAGGATTCCCTGGACTGTGGCCTCACTGATATCCACACGGTGCGCATCCCAACACATCCAAATGCGCCACCCACATTCGTGCGGCAGTATAAAATTCCGATAGCATCATACGAATTGGTTCAAGAGTTCATTGACTCCATGCTGGAAAAGGGGGTCATCCGGCCCTGTAACAGCACCTACTCTGCACCAATATGGCCAGTCCTAAAGCCCAACGGCAAATGGCGGCCCACCATCGACTATCGCATGTTGAACCAACAAGTTCCCTTATCGCGATGGCCTATGACTCAGTTGGACCAAGAGATTCCCAAAATCAAAGGCTCAACGATCCTTTCCACATTGGACATCGCCTCAGGATTTTGGACCATGCCTGTCCACCCTGATGACCAACACAAACTGGCATTCACCTTTGGCAATCGACAGTACATCTTCACACTGTGCCCTTTCGGCTATGCCAACTCACCAGCGGAATTCAACATCTTTCTAAACAAAGCATGCCCTGATGCCAGAGCCAGAGGCAACCTTGTTTCCGTGGATGTCCTTATGAAAAGCTCAAATGTGGCAGACCACCTCAAAGAAATTGACCATGTCCTGAACCAGCTGACAACAGCAGGAGCAAAAATTGCCCTTCACAAAGGACAGTGGTGTAAAACCAAGGTAAACTACGTTGCCTTGCTCGTCGGACGTGGTGGCATCGAACCGCATTCCAGCCGTACGCAAGCAATTCAAAACATAAAGACACCCACTAACATCTTTGAGCTACAAAGCTTTCTGGGAGTGTGTAATTACTCACGACAGTTCATCGAGAACTACGCTGACATCGCACGATCACTAACTTCCCTCCTGAAAAAGGACGAACCCTTTGTTTGGTCGGAAGCTCAGGACACAGCTATAAGCAAGCTCAAAGAACCCCTATGCTCCGCCCCATGCCTGGCCTACCCCAACCCAGAAAAGGAATTCTATCTGGAAGCTGGATTCTCCAATCATTGCCTCAGTGCAGGCCTCTACCAGCTCCATGACAAAGACAAACGAGTGGTCACTTATGCCAGCAAAACATTGCTTCCCCCAGAATGCAAATACTCAGACTGTGAAAAAGCATTGCTTTGCAATGTACGGACCATTCAGCGTTTCTCCAACTACATTGGAGCACAAAAGGTCATCATAGAAATGTGTCACCAGCCAGTGACCTTCCTTAACAGCCAGCTAGCAGCCTGCCAAAACTGTTCAACGGACATGCTGTAGACATCAGCAGAACCAAAAGAACTGGCACAACTGCAACTGACAAACTACAGGTACTTTGATGAGAATGTGTGTGAAGGCATGCCCACAGCATATGTCGATGGCTGTTCCTACAATCAACAGGGCAACTTGAAAGCTGGACCTGGTGTGGTATGCCTCAACGACAACCCTCGCCCACCACAAAAATTCAAATGAGGCCCTCACTCATCGAAATATGCAGAAATAGCAGCCATCCTCATCACCCTACAACTTGCTGCATCCCACAACATCAAAGAACTCCTCATCTGTACCTCATCTGTACTCCAACTATGTCCGTCTAAGCTTCACATGCCATCTAGCTGGATGGAAACAGAATGGATTCGAGACAGCTAACAACAAGCCTGTCAAACATCAGGAACTCTTCCAAGCATGCGATACCATCGTGATCGTGATCGTTTATTGGAAAAGGGTCCAAGGTCACTCACGTCAACCAGGACAAGACAAAGAACTCAATGACCAAACTGATGCCCTCGCCAAAGCAGGTGCATTACACGGAGAGTCCTGGACTTTCCTGCCCTCCCACCCACCCCATCAGTGGCAGCCATAACCCACCGCCAACACGCCACTGGCGCGCAAACCCCCACCTCCTCCCACATTGAACTCTCACCTCAATTCACCGGTGATGATCTCCTCACCCTCCAAGCATCGAATCCAGTGCTACAAACCATTGCCACTGACATTTCCAACCCACTCACTCATACCATTTCCACCTCCGACCTATCCAATTTATCTGATCTCCGCCAACTTCACTCAATCAAGCACATGCTGCATCTTAAAGACGGTGTTCTCACATATGTCCCTGAGCCCCTAACTACGCCAAAGCTCGTAGTTCCTCAGTGCCAAAGGGGGATGATGCTGACACACGCCCACGATGCACCATGCGCTGGACACCATGGTGCCAGGGCCACCTACGAAATGCTCAAGCAAGTGGTGTACTGGCCTGGCATGCAGCAAGACGTGGCAGAATACGTAAATGGATGCCTGGTGTGTTGCCAGTTCCAACCACAGAGCGTCACACCACCGAGCACCATTACAACGGAAAGGAATGACCTTCCCATGGTCGGACCTCCAAATAGATTGGGTAGGACCCCTGCCACGGTCGACATGGGGAAACAAATACTTCCTCGCCGTGGTTTGCGAATTCACTAAGTGGGTAGAGTGTCTTCCAGCTCCCAACGATACAGCAGAAACGACAGCCTGCCTGTTAATGAACCACATCTTCTCAAGATTTGGACTGCCTTTAAGTGTCAACTCTGACAGAGGAACCCACTTCACTGCCAAAGTCATGCAGGAAGTATGGAAACACCTGGGCATACAGGCTAAGCTTCATATATGCCATAACCCAATTTCCTCAGGTCAGGTCAAACGAGTCAACAGGACAGTGGCAAGCATATTGAAGAAGTATGTGTCCGCCAATCAAAAGGATTAGGATGTCAAGCCAAACCAAGGCAGAATGCTCCCCATCGCCTGTCAAAGAAATTGCTTCCTCACTGGACAGGCCCCAACGAGATTGTGGACAAGTTCTCACCTGTTGCCTATCGGATCAAAATCAGACAAGGGCGCAGCGAGCCAGTCCTTCGATGGGTCCATAAAAACCAGATAAAGAGGCACCAGGGCTCCAACCGACAGAAAAAGGGGGAGGATCAAACTGACTGACACAGACCAACAACCCCATGCTATACACCACACTAATTCTAACTATCCTTCTAAGGCAACATATAGTTTGGTTTTACACAACACCTACACACGCTCCTCCACAGCACTGCTAGGACCAACCCCTAGTGGAGAGGAGTTGCTCCACACATGTGACACTCGGTTTACATCCTTAACCTCAGTCAGTGTCCTTGTGTCTCTTTGTGTCTATCTTTTCTCATTCTTTTTGTGTTTTTCCTTTTCTTCCCTGACTATAATTTCCTTTCCCTTCTAGTCCTCATCAGGAAACTCCCCTAACTCAACTCTAAATCCAGGTCTAGAAATTAGGATTGACTCCTGTTACCCAAATTTTTTTTTTTTGTAAATCATTGTCATCAAAAGCCATCATCATCTAAATTAAGGCAATCCAAGCCAACATTGTCGGAAAACGATGGCTAGTCAACACCTCAATGCATACAGCTACCGCCATCTATGATCAACATGACAAGGTCATGCACATTATCCTGCCTAGCCAAACTTTATGGATTAATGTCCCTAAGGGCTCGATCCTCCATATTGACGATCTAGCATTGTATCACCTCACCGACGATGAGTATCAGGCTGAACTCGAAATCTCACCGTTCTTCAAACAGCATTCCTTCGTCCTTGATCCAGAATTGGAAGAAAGGATCAGGGAGGAAACGAACGCAACTTATTGATTTGACTCCTGTGAATACAGCCTTAGAAGCTATAGCTCGCCTTCTGCCCACTGGTGAGCCAATCATTTGGTCTTGGTCTGTAGCTGACACAGCGCTTCACATCTCTACTATCGTAGGGTGTATTGTGACCTTGATACTTAGCCTTCCTCCTGCACAAGAGAGAGTGAACGCCGTACAAGAGTCTTTCAGTAAATGCACGTCTGGCGTCCTGCGCATTTACCGACGTGATAAAACCGACCAAGAACCCGAATTGGAGAATCCAATCAACTTGAGTGAGATTACGCCCATACTGCTTCGTTGAACCACTGACAGTTAGATCGATCAAAAACCCAATTACAACTAATCCTAAACAACGCACCCCTATGTCAGTTGAAGTGTTCCTAACCCATCTATCCCAAGTTACCCAAGTCCTGCACCAGAATTCAGCAAGTCATGGAGATGTTGTTTGTGTCTTGTGTGTGCCTGTTCTGTCTGTCTCTTGTTCCAGTGCCCTTCGATGTTCGCACCAGGAACATCACCGTGCAAAAGGGGGACTGTAGGACCTCGGTGAACAGTCACACCAATAACTGCAGAATCGGCTACTTCTGCTAAAGGAATTAAAAGAGCCTATTTCCTCCCGTCTGCACATTCTGAACTCCATTAATTATTAACTAAAGAGTAGCAATGCTCAGTTGTATGTCTGCATTTAATAGAAGTGACAACGTGATTCCGCAACAGTGGACTTTTGTTGCAACATACCCCCGCAAATCAGAAAACTAATCTGGAGCTAATCATGTGACTCGACATCCTGTGCAAGTTTCCTGTAAGCCTTGTTGTTTTCCAATTAAAAGAGTTGACGACATTAACTCTTTTCACAAGATACAAGGACCCTGTGTATCAAGAAGCATCTCATGATCACAACGTATGGAAACCTCTGCGGCCCCACAGGAATCATTAATAATTAATGGACCTCAACACAAAGGATCCATATAGGATCCATCCCATGACTCTGCTTCCTGCTTGGTTGTGAAGTTTTTTTACAAACTGAACTTTTCAATAAATGATCTCAAAAAGACAACCATTGAGAAATCTGAAGGTTTAATTATATTCACAAATATTATGTTTTATGTCTTATATATGTTTGATGTGTTCAAATGTAATCGGTGGAAATTTAATCAATGTTTTACTGGTTTTAGCAGATAGTGCTATTAAATGTCTTTAAGATATGGAAAGTTTAGTGTTGAACGAAAAGCTCATGTTATTTGCTTAAACTTGGAGCTAATGAAATGTCCAAATTCTGTATTGGGTGCATATTATGATACTTTATAAGGTATTAACCAAAGTTCCACAATGGAGTTCATCTCACATGACGATGCCACAGGATGCTTAATCAATGCACAAAGAGAAAACAGTACGGGGCATGTCTAAGTTCTGCAACAGCATCCCATTGGAAGATCGCGTCGTGGGATGGACCAAATCCTCTTGGATAAAACTCCAATGCCTGAACTAATTCAGCGCACGCTTCCTTCTTCGCCATGGCTTGAACTACCTACTCCAACACTGCTAGCGTTCTTGTCATCCAGAACTGCCAAGAGTCTTCGAAGTCTTGCAAACCGTGAAACTATCCGAAGGAATTCCGAAGCTCTACGTAACCAGGCAACCAACCAATCACCAGGAGTATTTTCCCAAAAGACGTCATCCAAACGACATATCTGCAACCAACCCGAGGCGTGGGGATTCCCTGAGACGAGGCAACAAGCGAATCTCCAACTCCGCTTTTCAGCGCAAATGCAAGTAAAACAAACAAACTTCATTCCTTGCTGAAATAAGTGCAGATTGATCTTAAGCAGTAAAGATAAGACACATCTCTGCTTTTGTGATTTTCTTGGTGCGATCTAACGAATAACTTACTCCTGGGACTCCATTCAAATTCCGTTATCATCCTCTTCAGTAACTGTGTGTGTGTTTGTATGTACGTGTGTGTGTATGTATGTGTATGTCCATTAGGTTTTAGATCCATGTAATAGAGTAGCTCAATAAATTCTTGTTTCATTTATAAAGAAGTATTGTCTTGTGTGGTGTATTTTAAGATTAAACTTTGCCCAGATCCTATGCTACCTAGCTCGTAGTTTATAAATTATCATTCTGTTTGTATTCTCATTAAGCCATGAAGTAATATAAACAAAATGGAAAGGATATACTGAATTTTATGTTCGCTGGACGAACCGTTGATGAAGTATAAACTAATTAAATTTGGAATCAGTTCAATTAGAGCAATTCGAATCTACATGTACTGTGACATACTGAAGCAGAGCATGATCCCCTCCCTACATCAGGGTCCGGTCACCTCTTCTCGTTGTGCAGCGTTTTTTGCCACACTTTTTCCTTCCCACAGACTTCCCACTAAGGTGGCTTGATACAGCACTCTGGGAACAGCCTATTCGTTCAGAAATTTCTTTCTGTGTCTTACCCTCTCGCTTGAGGGTGTCAGTGATGTCCTTCTGGACAGCAGTCAGGTCGGCAGTCTTACCCATGATTGCGGTTTTAGGTAATGAACCAGGCTGGGAGTTTTTAAAAGCCTCAGGAATCTTTTGCAGGTGTTTAGAGTTAATTAGTTGATTCAGATGATTAGGTTAATAGCTCGTTTAGAGAACCTTTTCATGATATGCTAATTTTTTGAGATGGGTTGGGTTTTCATGAGCTGTATGCCAAAATCATCAGTATTAAAACAATAAAAGACCTGAAATATTTCAGTTGGTGTGCAATGAATCTAAAATATATGAAAGTTTAATTTTTATCATTACATTATGGAAAATAATGAACTTTTTCACAATATGCTAATTTTTTGAGAAGGACCTGAATTTCCACTTTAGCCTGTCCAATGTTTCTTCTGTGTCAAGTGAAAAAACCGCACAAGGGCTCAGAAGAGAGTCTGCAAAGTCAAGTATATGAAACAGTCGACGCATATTATCGGACATGTTACACCCCTTAATAAAACTGGTTTGGTCTTCTTTGATTAAGCTATGAATTACTTTATCCATGCGAGAGGCAAGAGTTTTAGCATAAACTTTTAGATAGTATGGGATGAGTGAGGCTGGTCTATAGTTAGAGCAATCTAACAGATATTTACCCTTTTTAAGAAGAAATGATATCAAGGACGTTTTTTGGTCTCTATGAAATGTACCATACTCGCTAGCAAAATTAAATGAATCAAGCATGATAGTCCCTACTACATCCCACATTTATAAATATAATTCAGGGGGAAGGCCATCTAGGAAGAGTTAGATTAAATTAGAGATGAGCTGAGAAATATGTAATCTATCCTAGAGAAAGTCTTATGTCTATTAGAAAAAAAAAAAGTGAAGTCCTTAGATATAGTATTCTGGATTCTCCAAAGATCGTTTTTAATGGGTTTCTTGTATCAGAGCACAGGAAATCAATTTGCGGTACAAATATTCTAATATACGGGTACGCTTAATAGGAGAATTTAGGCCATTCACGTTCAGTGATAATATATTTAGAACATGCATTGTGTGCTCGCAATGTCAAGATTATGTCTCCCTGAAGAGAAACAAAAGCAAAACCATAATGACAGTAACGTGTAGACGTTAGTATGTATCATAGCTACCAATCCACCTCGATGCATAATCCTATTAGTCCTTTTTAATTGCAATTAGGTATGCATAAACAAAAGAAACAAATGTTGATGCCTGACCAGTCCACTTCAAAGCAAGACATGTCTCAAAAGGCCCACTAAACCAATAGCTTAGAGATCGAACCTGCTCTCCATTAGCCCGGAATATTGTAATACAGTACAGGACAGAGGCAAGATTCCAAAAAGAAATTAACAAGTGTCCATGGCCACCTTGTTACTGTCCTCTTCAGGGCAGTTAGGATCACCACAGACCTCATCTCGTTGAGCTGAAAGGATGGAGATGGTAGCCATTGCCTTCCTGCTGCTTTGTAGCGCTGCAGAATACATCTTCTGTGACAGTGAAGTAACAAAATCCTCCTCCTTTTGAGAAGAGTCGAACATCATATGCTCACCTTTGTGCCATAGTTTAATTACCACCAGATATGTGAGGAAGGGCTGGAGACCAAGTGCTGTCTTCTTCTTCAAGACTGGATTAAAGTTCTTTCTCTTGGTAGTTGTGGCTGGACTAAAGTCGGGAAAAAATAGTAGCGTGACATTGTCCTGTGTATATTTCACCGGATACCCCTGCTGAGCACCTTTTAGGGTCGCAGACCTGTCATGCCATCTTAGTACATGGAAGATGAGAATACGTGGCTGATCAGAGTTTTTCCTTCCGTCATACACGTAATGTGCCCGGTCAGTCTTGATGTCACGGCCTTTCAGTGAAGGGATCCACTTTGAAAGATTAGCTCTGAGGAAGCCAGCTGCATCGGAGCCCTCCGCCCCTTCTGGCAACCCCACCAGTCATACATTATTTCTCCTGCTCCTATCTTCAATGTCCGTCATTTTTTACGGTGAGTTGTTCCTACTGATTTCTTAAGTTTGTGACAGTTCTCCTATCCTCACGTGAAGCCGCTTGAATGGAATCGACCCTGTCTGCTTTGACGTGGTGGCTAGCTTTTCAGCTTCTGCTTTTAGCTCTTTTACAGAATCGTTGGTCGTTCACAGAGTCTGTTGCTTGTCTTACAGTTGAAGCCACAACCGAATCGAATGTATGTTGTTGCTCTTTGAGCGCTAGCTTGATACCGTTAGCTATAGCAGTGTCCAGATCCTTTCTGGAGATGGCAGAACCTTTTTTTCTTTATTGGCGATTGTTTAATCTCTCTTTTCCGAACGTCCTTGACTGCTGGGGTACTCATAGTGGGCTAGGTAAAGAGTGGCTCAGAATTTACTGAAAGGGATATATACAATTTCTGACAAAGTGAGCAGAGTGAAAGACTATGCGTGCATTGCTTTCGAAGGGTCACGTGATCTCCCCTGTTTTCATGCTCTTTAATGTGGGGTGACAGATAACTGTATTTTTCTTTTCTAAGGTATATAATGTCAAGTGACTATTCACAAGTTGTTTTATTCACTGTATAGTACAGTAAATGATTGATAATAATTTTTAACGTCTTAAAATCTTTGGAAAGAAGATTGATTCACATGCCGCTTAAACTTAGCTGAATACAGCGATCTGTCACGTCACATTAAAGAAAGTGAAAAACACATTATGGCAAGACATATTGTTTGTATTTCTCTATAAAACTGACAGGATTTGAAAGATGATACTTTTGAATTTCTCCTGTTGCTCACAAACCAGGCAATTTGCACGTGCAATATAGGCTATACCCTCAAAATATTATAATTTTAATCTCATAATTGCTTAAAAGATTAAAAGAGAGATTAAAAGATTCTGCACAAATAAGGTATCTATTTTCTTTGGAGTCAGCATTATCAACTCCCAACAATCTCATAATTGCTTCCACTTAAATGTAAATTCTATCATTATTTACTCACCCTCATGTCGTTTCAAACCCGTAAGACCTTCGTTCATCTTCGGAACACAAATTAAGATATTTTTGATGGAATCTGAGAGCTGTCTGACCCTGTTCCCAAGTCCAGAAACGTAGCAAGGATATCTGCAAAATAATCCATGTGACATCAGTGGTTCATCCGCAATTGTACGAAGCTACGAGAATACTTTTTGTGCACAAAATAAAAAAAAAAAAAATTATTCAACAATTTGTGTCCTTTGATGACAGAGTTTTCATTTTCATTTTCATTTGGTGAACTATCTCTTTAATTCTCACAATTTTGACTTTATTCTCAAAATATTTAGACTTTATTCTAGTATTGCTTCAACTTTAATTCTCGTAATTGTGATTTTTTTTTCTTTCTTAAAATATTACGACTTTAATCTTGTAAAGTTTTATATTTTTTTTGGCACTAAAATGGCATCATACTTTACAAAGTGCTGATTACAGAACTGGTGCAAACATATCCACATCGCTATGATCAGATACTTTCTCAAATGCTGTTTTCTCACCACTGTCATGTTTGTTGGGTGTTTATTTTTTTATTGAGAAGAAAGTATGCAGCACATATTTACACATTCATCTAAATGCTGCCGTACAGCACCACACTAGTTAACCTGCATTATCGCAGGCCCTTACATTTGGTCATATGAGATGAAATGACTAGTCGACAACAAAAACATTTGCTGACAATTTTTTATTGTCCATGTTGTCGATAATGTCGATCAGCCATCTTAATATAATTATTAACATCCATTAAACATTAAATATAACAGTGCCTTTGTCAGTATATAATTACCAGCACTACACAAAAAAAGGCACTTGATGACTCTGAGGATCATTCAAGAGAGGCAGTAGTTACTAAAGCACGGTACTTATTATTATTATTATTACATTATTTGGTTAAGAATCCATAAATGTTTTGACAGAGAGATTAAAAGATTCGGCACAAATAAGGTATCTATTTTCTTTGGAGTTAGCATTATCAACTCCCAACAATGTAGCTATTTTTAATTTGAGATGATAATAAAAGACAGGCAAAATGTGTTACAGACATTGCAATGAAAATTTTGTCACATAAAACAAAAATAAAAATAAAAAAAAAGACCTTGAAAACATTATGAATGGGAAACTGTAATTTCTTTGAGCCTATAGTTTCAGAATTAGAGACATAATATGTTAGATTTTAGTGAGAAAATATGGTGGACAATGGATGCAGCATCTGTAGTTGACAGTAAAAAATGTTATGTACAATATAAGAGAGAGAGATGGCAGAGAATGCACTGTTTATTTTCTTTATTCTACAAAATCACAGCGTTTTGTTGTTATTAGGGGTGTATACAAATAAAAGTAGACCCTTTACAGATTCAATTGACGTATTGCTCTTATCTGTACGATCAAAACTGAAAGTGTAATTTAAGTTCTTTTCAGCCTTATCAGGAGATTATTCCAGAAAATGCATGTCTGCATTTGTCTACCCCTAGGGGTTAGTCTCTCTTCAAGGCAAAATCTCCACTGTCAAAATGAATTTGTTACCTCATCTTAATTTTCTTTTTTCTGTGTTGCCTCTTTCCCACACTCCAGGTTACTTTAAGGAGATCAATTCCATATTTTCACAGTTTATCTGTTGTGGCCAATTCTGTTAGGATCTGGAAAAGGGTGGAATGTCTGATGGGAGGACGTTTCAAATTTTGTAACACACCCTTATGGCACAACTTAAATTTTTTATGTGTAAATCAGCCATTGTCCAGCCCTGTTGGTCTACATTGGGCATAAATACATGCGGTGACTTATATGATAACCAAGGACTCTGCTCATTTCAAGAACTAAGAACTAAGTTTTGTTTGCCAAAACTTTTGTTGGTTTTGTTGTCTTTTTTTTAGTTACACTCTGCTCTCAATGTCTATGGAGTTCCCTGGGCATCCCCATTTCCTCTAATCCTATGTGGTATTGGATCGCACCATCCGCTGGTCGGCCAACTGTTTCTTTACAGTTTTTCTTGATTGCTTAAACACATTTCTTGAAACTATGCCTCATATTCTCAAAACAGTAAACACAAATACATAACGTCTCACCCAATTACCCAAACAACCTATTTTCAGGTCAGAATGAAGCTCTACACTCAAAACCATTCACTCTTGCAGAAAAAACAAACTTTGCCCTCAGACATCACACACAAGCCCTCAAACACACACACACACACACACACACACACACACACACACACACTACAACATAGTCTTACACATTGGTGAGATAAATTCAAAACAATACTACAAAACCCAAAACCAAAAACCAGTAATAAGTTGTTGCTTGTGGTTCTCCCCCTCAAGGAACATTTCACATGATGAACACGTGTATACATTTGCACATTTTCTATTCCTTAATGTACTGCACAGTACAATACACCAAACAAAAACAAAAAAAAAATCTGCCCCAGCATCCCTGGGACAGAGATCACAGGCTATACTGGCCCTAGCCAGGCAGCGGGGGTAAAATCCTCTTGCATGAATGATCCACCCGTCCCACATCAACTGTAATGTCTAGTCAGGCTTCTTCCATTCCATCGTCTCTGTGTCCTACAAAAATAGAAGTACTGATTTTACTGTATGTAAGGCAATTTGATGCATGTGTTATAACAGAGTCCAGCTCTCAAAAGTTACAGTAGAGTACACTGAGGTACACCTACCTGTTTTCCTCCCTGAATGTTCTTATGATCGAGGTGACAAACGGAATCAACCCAAATTTTGCCTCAACTCCCCACATAGCAAACGGACTTGGCCCAAATGTGGCCTCAAGCTGGCACTGCTGGCCTCCTGTCGGCAATGGCATGTACCCTTCCAGCCAGAGCTGGGCCATGTGTGGCAATGACGGCAGGGCGGGGATCCGGCAAACAATATGAGGGCCGATTGTTGGTGGGAGGAGTGTGGCCCAGATCAGTCAGATGATATGTGGCCCAAATCAGGCTATGATCTGGCAGCATATTATGTGACCCATGATAAACAAGATGCATGATAATGGTTAAATGATCACATACATTCGAAGTGTAGTATTGTTAATATGTAGTCTTTGAAATGGCAAGTCAAAACAGAATGAAACATTATCATTTCAAAATTAAGCAAATTAGTCAAGTGCATTTAACTGCACTTAATTAAAATTTTATTAAATTTTATATTATTATTCTTGGTACAAATAATCTTAGAATCCTTACATGAAAAGAGAGAGAGAGCGAGAGAAAGAGTGAGAGAGAGATCATTTAACCATCATGTAATAATTATTTGGTTTACCATGAGGCACATCATTATTATTAGTATGCTGTCATGCACAAGCATTAAATAAAATGATCATGAAAGTATTTTATTTTTTATTTAAATCCTCTGTATCCATGCGATGCTTGGTGTGAGGAACAGAACAGATTCAAATTCAAACCGCATTCATCGGCGATATGCATCTCCTTCCTCTGTAGCTATAGTAACAATTGAAAAATGTGCCATTAATAAGTTTTACAACAAGTTTTACGGCAGCGATATCAAATGCTCATTGGCTCTCGCCGGTTTCGTCATAGATTGTGACATGCCGTGTTTCCGGTGATACGTGTTTTGAATGAGAAACACGCGCCTTAACAGAGTGGATCGGGATAGTATTTTCAGCGTTTAACAATTTAAATTATTCCCTGCTCCTCGCACTACTATTATATTCTGCCAGAGAGGACTGCAACTGCACTACTGGACTACTGTGGTACTGCTCTTTGACACACCTGTAATAAATTATGATGATTAAGTTAGACGGCTGCGCATGAGTGTTTTTCTAATACTTGTTTATAGATCTGCTGTTTGAATTATTACTTGCCACTAGGAAGGAATATTTCGTTTCCTGCCTATTTCTACTTTGCATTTTCTTTGGCGTTTGTATTTTTGATTGCACTTATGGGAGCCTGTGTAATTTGCATTGCAGCCTTCCGGCATTAGCCCTTTCGCACGTGAGTTTAAAATATTCTAGGTGAGCCCTCAGCTTAAGTTTGTTTTAGACGACTGTTATTTTTGAATGTATCGGCTTATTGTTTCCATGGCGACACATCATGCTTGTCATGTGACACAATGCAGCCAATAGATCTGTATGACACATGTATCGCTTTTATATTGTTTTTCTTGTTTAATTCAAAATATTCACAAACATGCTCACTATATTATGAAATACAGTATGTGCAAGTTAATCTATTTGGTAGATTAAACACTTTTATATCGACCGTGTTACTTGATCTATACCGGGTGATGGGCGTCGCCATGTTAGTTCATGCTAAATCTGAGCTGTGGGATTTACAATACGGTCTGTTTTTCTCCACAGGGCAGCTCTGTGGACGTATGGATCCAGTGCTCGAACTGGACACTCCTACTCTCCTCAGAGAGGTAATGGCCAACAGAAAGGCGGTTTTAAGTGTCAGATGTCTGTCTGAGATATCTTGAATAGGCTCAAATGGAGGTCTCCACAACGCCTCTAGCACTACAACCAAGTCCCACAGGGGAATACGGGACCGTACTGGAGGTCTCAGCCTCAGCGCACCGCAGAGGAAACGTGTAACTAAGGGGTGTCTTCCCAAAGACTGACCATCGAGAAGGGCGTGGTAGGCCGCAATGGCCGCCACGTAGACCTTCAGCGTGGAGTGGGTCAACCCTGCAGAGAGCCTGGCCTGTAGGAACTCCAGAACTGTACCAACTGGGCAGTTTACTGGGTCTAGCTGGCGGCCTCTGCACCATGAGGTGAAGAGTTTCCACCTCAGGGCGTACAGTTTCCTCGTTGAGGGAGCTTTGGATTGGAGGAGGGTCTCAACAACCTCGGTTGAGAGACCGGATGCTATGAACTGCGCCTCCTCAGGGGCCACACACACAGCTTCCACAGCTCCGGGTGAGGGTGAATTATCGTGCCCTGCGCCTGTGAGAGTAGGTCTGCCCTGATCGGTATCTCCCAAGGAGAGCCGTCGAGGAGCGAGACCAAATCTGCGAACCATACTCGGCCCGGCCAGAACGGGGCTACTAACAATAGACGGACCCCGTCCCGGTGTACTCTCGCCAGAACTCCCGGGAGCAGAGCAATAGGGGGAAATGCGTACAGACGAAGCCTCGGCCAGGTCTGTACCATAGCGTCCAGTCCCAGGGGAGCAGGATGAACTAGAGAGAACCAAAGGGGACATTGTGCTGTCTCCTGAGTTGCAAAGAGGTCTACTTGAGCTCTGCCAAAAACTCTCCATATTTGCTCCACCACCTCAGGGTGAAGCTTCCATTCCCCGGGACTCGGCCCCTGCCTCGATAGTATGTCTGCTCCCACATTCAGTTTCCCAGGAATATATACTGCTCTAAGTGAGAGGAGTTTGTCCTGGGACCACACAAGGATCTGGTGCGCCAGCTTGTACAAGGGGCACGAACGCAGACCTCCCTGGTGGTTGATGTAAGAGACCACCGATGTGTTGTCGGTGCGCACCAACACATGGTGATCCCTTAGGTCTGGGAGGAAGTGCTTCAGTGCACGATAAACTGCTAGCATTTCTAGACAATTGATATGCCATGTCGGATGGCGACCGCTCCACAGAAAGCGGGCAGGGTGGCCACTCATGACCGCACCCCAGCCAGTGAGGGAAGCATCCATCGCTAGTGTTACACGGCGACCAGGAGCTCCCAGCACTGGGCCCTGATTAAAGAACCAAGGTTTCTTCCACATGTTTAAGGCACGGAGGCATCGCCACGTGACCTTGATAGTTCGAAGTGGATTGCCCCTCGGGGAAAATCCCTTGGTCTTGAGCCACCACTGTAGGGGTCTCATGTACAGCAGGCCAAAAGGTATCACGTTGGACGCAGCTGCCATCAGACCCAACAATCTCTGAAATTGTTTGAAAGTGAGTGACTGGCCTTCTTTGACTCTCTCGACTCGAGATGAGGATCGACTCGATACGAGCAGGGGACAATCGCGCCTGCATCGTGGTCGAATCCCATACTACGCGTAGATAGGTGGTTCTCTGAACTGGAGAAAGTACACTCTTCTTGGTGTTCAGTCTCAAACCCAGCTCCCCCATATGTGCGAGAACGACATCTCGATGCCGAGCCGCAACCTGCTCTGACTGAGCTAAAATCAACCAATCGTCGATATAGTTGAGAATGCGGATGCCCTGCATGCGCAGGGGGACCAGAGCCGCATCTACACATTTCGTGAACGTGCGGGGTGAGAGTGCAAGGCCAAAGGGAAGTACTCGATATTGGTAAGCTTCGCCCCCGAAAGCGAACCTCAGAAACTTCCTGTGTTGTGGAAGGATGGATATGTGGAAGTATGCATCTTTGAGATCTATTGTGACAAACCAGACCTCGGACCTGATCTGAGCTACAACATGCTTGATCGTGAGCATTTTGAACTTCAGTCTCATAACTGATCGATTTAAGACCCGCAGGTCTATGATCGGACGCAACCCCCCATTCTTCTTTGGAACTATGAAATACCGGCTGTAAAATCCGGATTCCCTGTCTTGAGGAGGGACCACCTTGATGGCCTCCTTCTCTAATAGGGCTTTCACTTCTTGTTCCATAACCAGACCCTGCTCGGGGCCGACTATCGTCGGAGTAACCCCGTTGAACATCGGCGGTGCAGAGCCGAACTATGGTAGCCTTTTTCTACCGTGTGCAGGACCCATTGAGATACATTTGGCAGTAGTTTCCACGCTGGCAAATAATCTACTAAGGGAATCAGTCTCTCGAGACAGACCTCTGGTGTAAGAGCCCCCTGCAGGGGCGGCGAGCGTCTCAGCCCCGCTACGCGCACGGGCGGAAGATACTGAGAGTGATGCTCGCTGGGGACCGCTGCGCCCTGGAACACTGGCAGGGTTTGGCAGACTACAGGTTGTGGTGTGACAGAGGGGACCTTAGGAACATATCCCGCTCGAGGGTATATGAACGCTTTGGTCATGCCAGGTGCAAAGTCCAGATAAGTAGGGGCCACTGAGAGGGCCTGCAAGTCTCCTACTCTCCTCAGAGAGGTAATGGCCAACAGAAAGGCGGTTTTAAGTGTCAGATGTCTGTCTGAGATATCTTGAATAGGCTCAAACGGAGGTCTGCACAACGCCTCTAGCACCACAACCAAGTCCCACGGGGGAATACGGGACCGTACTGGAGGTCTCAGCCTCAGCGCACCGCGGAGGAAACGTATAACTAAGGGGTGTCTTCCCAAAGACTGACCATCGAGAAGGGCCTTCAGCGTGGAGTGGGTCAACCCTGCAGAGAGCCTGGCCTGTAGGAACTCCAGAACTGTACCAACTGGGCAGTTTACTGGGTCTAGCTGGCGGTCTCTGCACCATGAGGTGAAGAGTTTCCACCTCAGGGCGTACAGTTTCCTCGTTGAGGGAGCTCTGGATTGGAGGAGCGTCTCAACAACCTCGGTTGAGAGACCGGATGCTATGAACTGCGCCTCCTCAGGGGCCACACACACAGCTTCCACAGCTCCGGGCGAGGGTGAATTATCGTGCCCTGCGCCTGTGAGAGTAGGTATGCCCTGATCGGTATCTCCCAAGGAGAGCCGTCGAGGAGCGAGACCAAATCTGCGAACCATACTCGGCCCGGCCAGAACGGGGCTACTAACAATAGACGGACCCCGTACCGGCGTACTCTCGCCAGAACTCCCGGGAGCATAGCAATAGGGAGAAATGCATACAGACGAAGCCTCGGCCAGGTCTGTACCATAGCGTCCAGTCCCAGGGGAGCTGGATGAACTAGAGAGAACCAAAGGGGACATTGTGCTGTCTCCTGAGTTGCAAAGAGGTCTACTTGAGCTCTGCCAAAAACTCTCCATATTTGCTCCACCACCTCGGGGTGAAGCTTCCATTCCCCGGGCCTTGGCCCCTGCCTCGACAGTATGTCTGCTCCCACATTCAGTTTCCCAGGAATATATACTGCTCTGAGTGAGAGGAGTTTGTCCTGGGACCACACAAGGATCTGGTGCGCCAGCTTGTACAAGGGGCACGAACGCAGACCTCCCTGGTGGTTGATGTAAGAGACCACCGATGTGTTGTCGGTGTGCACCAACACATGGTGAACCCTTAGGTCTGGGAGGAAGTGCTTCAGTGCACGATAAACTGCTAGCATTTCTAGACAATTGATATGCCATGTCGGATGGCGACCGCTCCACAGACCGCGGGCAGGGTGGCCACTCATGACCGCACCCCAGCCAGTGAGGGAAGCATCCGTCGCTAGTGTTACACGGCGACCAGGAGCTCCCAGCACTGGGCCCTGATTCAAGGACCAAGGTTTATTCCACATGTCTAAGGCACGGAGGCAGCGCCGCGTGACCTTGATAGTTCGAAGTGGATTCCCCCATGGCGAAAAACCCTTGGTCGTGAGCCACCACTGTAGGGGTCTCATGTAAAGCAGGCCAAAAGGTATCACGTTGGATGCAGCTGCCATCAGACCCAAAAATCTCTGAAACTGTTTGACAGTGAGTGACTGGACTTCTCTGACTCTCTCGACTCGAGATGAGGATCGACTCGATACGAGCAGGGGACAATCGTGCCTGCATCGTGGTCGAATCCCATACTACGCCTAGATAGGTGGTTCTCTGAACTGGAGAAAGTACACTCTTCTTGGCGTTCAGTCTCAAACCCAGCTCCCCCATATGTGCGAGAACAACATCTCGATGCCGAGCCGCAACCTGCTCTGACTGAGCTAAAATCAACCAATCGTTGATATAGTTGAGAATGCGGATGCCCTGCATGCGCAGGGGGACCAGAGCCGCATCTACACATTTCGTGAACGTGCAGGGTGAGAGTGCAAGGCCAAAGGGAAGTACTCGATATTGGTAAGCTTCGCCCCCGAAAGCGAACCTCAGAAACTTCCTGTGTTGTGGAAGGATGGATACGTGGAAGTATGCATCTTTGAGATCTATTGTGACAAACCAGTCCTCGGACCTGATCTGAGCTACAACATGCTTGATCGTGAGCATTTTGAACTTCAGTCTCATAACTGATCGATTTAAGACCCGCAGGTCTATGATCGGACGCAACCCCCCATTCTTCTTTGGAACTATGAAATACCAGCTGTAAAATCCGGATTCCCTGTCTTGAGGAGGGACCACCTCGATGGCCTCCTTCTCTAATAGGGCTTTCACTTCTTGTTCCATAACCAGACCCTGCTCGGGGCCGACTATCGTCGGAGTAACCCCGTTGAACATCGGCGGTGCAGAGCCGAACTATGGTAGCCTTTTTCTACCGTGTGCAGGACCCATTGAGATACATTTGGCAGTAGTTTCCACGCTGGCAAATAATCTACTAAGGGAATCAGTCTCTCGAGACAGACCTCTGGTGTAAGAGCCCCCTGCAGGGGCGGCGAGCGTCTCAGCCCCGCTACGCGCACGGGCGGAAGATACTGAGAGTGATGCTCGCTGGGGACCGCTGCGCCCTGGAACACTGGCAGGGTTGGCAGACTACAGGTTGTGGTGTGACAGAGGGGACCTTAGGAACATATCCCGCTCGAGGGTATATGAACGGTTTGGTCATGCCAGGTGCAAAGTCCAGATAAGTAGGGGCCACTGAGAGGGCCTGCAAGTCTCCTACTCTCCTCAGAGAGGTAATGGCCAACAGAAAGGCGGTTTTAAGTGTCAGATGTCTGTCTGAGATATCTTGAATAGGCTCAAATGGAGGTCTGCACAACGCCTCTAGCACCACAACCAAGTCCCACGGGGGAATACGGGACCGTACTGGAGGTCTCAGCCTCAGCGCACCGCGGAGGAAACGTATAACTAAGGGGTGTCTTCCCAAAGACTGACCATCGAGAAGGGCCTTCAGCGTGGAGTGGGTCAACCCTGCAGAGAGCCTGGCCTGTAGGAACTCCAGAACTGTACCAACTGGGCAGTTTACTGGGTCTTCACCGAGCAACGAAACTGGCAAGGCACGTAAGTATATTTTTTTAATCCCCTATACTAACTCTCCTTTTCTGTCCTCTCTTTTCCACCTCTATCATGTGTCTCCAAACCATTCCGGTTGTCTCTCGACAACACTCTAATGTCACATGCAGACGGCAATGCAGTCTTGCTAACCTGCATCCTATCTCTACATCCTCTACTGCACCTTTCTTTCTCTGTGGGTCTCTGGAATTGTCAGTTAGCTGTCAATAAAGCTTAATTTCTGCGTTTTCTTTAAACTCCAAACTCAGCAGCATGGGCTTGACTGAGACCTGGATTCGTCCAGAAGACTTAGCAACCCCAGCTGCTCTCTCTAACAATTTCTCCTTCTCTCATAACACCCCCCACCCCCCCCCCATCAGGTTGGCCGGGGTGGGGGCACTGGTCTGCTAATTTCTAACAATTGGAAATACTCAACCCACTCTCACCTATGCAATTATAACTCATTTGAATCTCATGTGATCACTGTAATAGCTCCTATAAAACTCCAGGTTGTGGTAATTTACTGCCCTCCTGGGCAAATTCTATCCACCTTCCTAGAGGAGCTAGATGGGCTGCTGGCCTCATTCCCGGAGGATTGCAGTCCACTTTTAGTCTTTGGCGTCTTCAGCATTCATCTTGACAAGCCTTATGCTACAGACTTCCATTCACTCCTTGCTTCATTCGATCTCAAACGACTTACCACTACAAGCACGCACAAATCAGGCAGCCAACTTGACCTAATTTACACACGCAGTTGTATTGCAGACAACATTCTGGTGAAACCCCTACATATCTCTGATCATTTCTTAAATACATTTAAACTACATTTTGCTACCTTTGTGCCACCAACCCCTATACCAGTTATTTTTAGATGAAACCTACGCTCCCTTTTTCCCTCCCATCTTTCATCCATAGTATCCTCCTCTCTTCCCTCACCTACCCATTTCTCAGCTCTGGATGTGAATTTAGCAACTGATACTTTATGCTCTACTTTAACCTCTTGTCTAGATGATATTTGTCCTCTCTCCTCCAGGCTAGCACAGGCTGCCCCTTCTAACCCCTGGTTATCCGATGTTCTTCGTGAGCATCAGACCAAACTCAGGGCAGCAGAGAGAAAATGGTGCAAATCAAAAGATCTGTCAGACCTGAGTATGTATCAGACTTCTTTCTCTGCTGAAGACCACACTACCAAATCTTCATACTTCCACAACAAGATCAACAGCACCCCAAACATACATAATCTCTTCAAAACATTTAATTCTCTCCTCTGTCCCTCTCCACCACTTCTATAACAGCGGATGATTTCGCCACATTCTTCACAGACAAAACCAGAACAATCAGTAGTCAATTCTTGGCCCCACACACACAGTGAAAGTGAAAGTCGTGACATTTGCCAAGTATGGTAACCCCTACTCGGAATTGGTGCTCTGCATTTAACCCATCCAAGTGCACACACACAGCAGTGAGAAGTGAACACACCGTGAACACACACCCGGAGCAGTGGGCAGCTATATCCAGTGCCCGGGGAGCACACCGGGGAGCTCAAGGGCACTTCAGCCATGGGTATTGAGGGTGGAAGAGAGCACTGTTCATTCACTCCCTCCCACCTACAACTCCTGCTAGCACCGAGACTCGAACCTGTGACCTTCGGGTAACTAGTCCAAGTCTGTAACCATTAGGCCACAGCTGCCCCTCACACAGGATCTCAAACCAACCACACCCACCGCTAAAACTCCCATCTTCTCCTTCTGTCCCCTAATTGAGGCAGAAGTATCAAAACTTCTCCTCTCCAGCCACCCTACAACATGCCCTCTAGACCCAATCCCCTCACACCTCCTCCAAGCAATCTCTCCTACACTCTTACCAGTACTCACACACATCATCAACATATCTCTCCTCATGGGTACCTTCCCCACTGCAATCAAGCAGGCTCGGGTAACCTCACTGCTCAAAAAACCTACATTAAACACTTCACTTACAGATAGCTACAGACCTGTCTCCCTCCTTCCATTCATAGCTAAAACCCTCGAAAGAGTTGTTTTCAACCAGTTATCATTGTTTCTCTTACAGAACAACAAACTGGACACTAACCAGTCAGGTTTCAGGAGTGGACATTCAACTGAGAGTGCACTACTGTTAGTCACGGAAGCCCCGTGGATTGCAAAAGCTGATTCCAAATAATCAGTTCTTATTCTCCTGGATATATCTGCTGCTTTTGACACTGTCAATCATCAGATCCTCCTGTCTGCCCTCTCATTACTGGGCATCACAGGGTTTCCAATTTGCTGGTTTGAATCCTATTTCACTGGTAGGTCTTTCAGGGTGGCTTGGGGAGGGGAGGTATCCAAAGCACACCAACTTGTCACTGGAGTTCCTCAGGGATCAGTTCATGGACCCTTACTCTTCTCCACCTACAAAACATCACTGGGTCCCATCATACAGGCACATGGATTCTCTTACCATTGCTATGCTGATGACACACAGCTCTGTCTTTCATTTCAACCGGATGACCCAACGGTAGCTGCATGGATCTCAGGCTGCCTGGCGGACATCTCGGCATGGATAAAGGATTATCACCTACAGCTCAACCTGGCAAAGACTGAGCTTCTTGTCTTCCCTGCCACTCCAACTCTAAAGTATGATTTCTCCATCCAGCTAGGTTCTTCTACAATTTCCTCATCAACTTCGGTCAGAAATCTTGGTGTAAGCGTTGATGACCAGCTGACCTTCAAAGACAATGTCGCAAAGACTGCTTGATCTTGCAGGTTTGCATTGCACAACATCAGAAAGATCAGGCCCTTTCTTATCTCCTTGCACTGGCTACTGGTTGTGGCTTGCATCAAGATCAAGACATTGATGCTTGTATATAGAACAGCCACAAGCACAGCACCCGCCTACTTCCACTTACTACAATGTATCTACATCCCCTCCAGAAGTCTGAGATCCACTAGTGAGCGACGCCTTGTGGTACCATCACAGAGAGGCACAAAATCAGTTTCCAGAACATTCTCGTTCACCATTCCTGGCTGGTGGAATGATCTTCCCACCTCTATCCGGAATGCGGAATCCCTGACAATCTCCAAGCGAAAGCTGAAAAATAATCTCTTTCGAAGCTACTTGACTTCATCATAAAAAAAAGGAAAAAGGGGTTTCTCTTTATTTATTGCTTATCTTTCTAGCTTGTACTTATTTGAACAATGTCTAAAACTTGGTATTACAAGCACTTCCTGTGTCTGTTTGCCTCTTTAAGAATAATCGCTTTATGTATCCCCCAATTGTAAGTCGCTTTGGATGAAAGAGTCTGCAAAATGACTAAATGTAAATGCAAATGTTGAAGCTGCGGTGGTTGCCGTGCCTATGCGGAATGAATGGCTGTTATAAAGCACGGGGTCCATACCACAGTGGAGGCATGCAGTTCGGAGATGTGAGGCAAACCAATGCTTGGACATAGCTTCTTCTTTCTCTGTGATGAAAAGTGGATCTGTAGGATTGGATTTACTGCCTGAGCTTACCAGCCGGTTCATGGCTGTGAGGAGACAATATCTGTTGATGGTTCTAGCAATGTTAATGGTACATCCGTTATTATCTCTGTCTGTTTTGGAATGTTTCAGATGGAAAAGTAATCGGTGTGAAATGATATGTCTTTGTGAGATCGTGTGAAAGGTCGAATATTTTGGTGTTAATAGTGAATTCTCCTCCTCTGAGGAATCCATAATAGGCAGTGAGGAAGAAGCGAGTTTGTGTGTGGAGTGAAAAGACCTGATCTTAATTTATCCACCATCGTGTGCACCTGTGAGAGAGACAGAGCAGTAGTCATTTATCTGGAATTGCAGGGCTTTCCTTTTTAAGCCATTAAGGAGAAGGCATATGGAGGGATTTTATAACAGGCTTTGAGAGGAAGGATCTAAACATCTAATGTGGAATTGAATGCCCAAGATCATTATCTTGATGGTGGAAGGCTTAAGCTTCCTGAATTCCAAGCAGTGCATAATGAAAGCACATATTATAGGTATGCTAGCTGGGAATTTAGGCACCGAGAAAGCGTTGCAGAAATCTGAAAAAGATGACCACACCGAGTCGTAAGTTTTGTCATTTTTGCTAGCCCTGATCTCATGTAGTATCCGGCTGATTTAAGGTATTTTTGCAATGTTGCATTCAGTTTAGGACTGTTTGATTGAAGTCCGGGCAGCCCAGTCGTGATGAAGCAGCTCCCAGATACAGGTGTCTGAATTCCTGTAAATTAAATCGAGACAGAGAGTCAGCTATTTTATTATCCAGCCCAGGTATGTGAGTAGCTTTAATTGTAAAATTGTTCATAACCATAATCCAGGTTAGACGCCTAATAAAACGGTTAATGAAAGGCACAGAAGAGCGACCCTTGTTAATAATGTTCACTGTGGCTTTGTTATCATAGAAAACAAGGATGTTTTTCCTAGTCCATTGATCTGCCCATAATAAGCAAGGAATCACTATAGGATACAGTTCCATAAGTGCTGTTGTTTGGATTTTTGTTTGCTGTTGTTTTTGGCCATCTTTCTGCAAACCATTGTTTGTTAACCTTTTAACCAGACCCCCCATTATGGGACTCACAGCTGAAAGTGCCCTACCTAATTTAAAATTGCAGTTCAGTACTTATGTTTGTTACACACATAATTTTGGTGTGTTTGGAAAGAAGACCCTTTGGGCTTTACTTTTTATCAACCAGAGTTGATAATGCTCAAAAATATTAAAAGTTATAAACACTGAAGTGCCTTGAAAAAAAATTGTACCACATTGTATTTGATATAAAAAATACATGAAATCTGAGATTCCTGCAACCATTTTTCTGATACTATGTCTAGTCCCCCCACCCCCCAAATATAAAAAATATTCACCAACTGTATTGAATGGTTCTACAAACTATTTTAGTCATTAAACATACCACTGCATAGTGTTTCAATTATAAAACAATAGACAGAAACTAAGACATCATTGCTAGAAATGCAGCATTTACAAAGTTTTCTATTCATATAGTCAATTATCACGTGTTGATGTGCTGATGGGCAGTTATAGAGATGGTAATCATACAAATGCGCCATAAAGTCAATAATCACACTCTATTCATATAGATGGCATTCACATTGATAGCTGTGATTATACCATAATAGCGAGCTGATTTGCGCTCAAACAGATGGTAATCATGCAGATACAGTCACATTCAACATAAAACACACTCACACATATATGAAAAATGTTGAAAAATAAAGAAAAAGCCGATCGCTAAGTTACACCTCCATCTGATGACATGTGCATCACAGCGTGTGTCACGAGCCGCCACGTTCTAAGCGTGAGTTATTCCATAACGGACACAAATAATACTGTCCCTGAAGAACTGAAATGTCAAGAAAGGAATTATCATCCATATTACAACGTTATTGCTTTGTTGGACTAAACGTGCTCTATGAGATGTCATTCAGTGGACCCTTACCTTTCTAATTAAACCAGGATTTACAGCTGTGGATGTGTTTATGACTCGTTATTATGACAAATCCGGTATGTACTGCATTTTTATTCTTCATGTTTTGATGTGTACTGCTTACACAAATTTAGCAAATACATTCTTTATAAGCTTTTCATTGAAAAACAGCGATCTGTAGTCGATGCTTATGGCTTAGATCTTTATAATAATATATAGTGTGTCAAGATTAATTTTGTCCCGTTTCATTTAATCTATTCGTAAACATTGACACTTGCAAACAAAAAGAGTTCAGTACGTCCAGGTGCGTGTTAAAAATCCCCAAAACCCGATGGAAGGAACTGCATAGGTGAAGAATTGTAGTTTAACTGAGGTTTCTATATCTTCTTCGTAGAACAAGGAAATGCCGTTCCAGTTTTAGATAATTTCATAAGTCACATAATTTAGACCAGAATTGTCATGGTTCATGAATTCGCTGTCTCTCTCTCGGCTTGTTTAGTGTGCAGGTGTGTGTCTGTGGGCGTGGTCTTTGATCACGGCTGATTAACAGCACCACCTGCGTTCCATTATCTGTGTCTATTTAAGTGCAGTAACTGGTGTCTCATGTTGTCAGATCATTGTGGTTCTTCCCTGTGTTTTGTGCTGTTCTCTTGGCTGTGTTGGATCATGGATTCCCCCTTGTTCTTCGTCGTGTCTTCCTGCACTCAGCACCGGGATCACGAGCACCTTCACTGGGAAATACAGCACAGGATCATCGAGGATCATCACTGGTTGTCCACCGAGGTCCCTGCGTCACCCACCATCTGAGTTTGGATCGTCGCCACTCCCCTTCAGTGTTTGGACTCCTTTGTTGTCTGTTTGTCTGGCCTACTTCATATCTTGTCAATAAATTGCCTTGCAATTACATCCTGCCTCGGTGTCGTGATAGGAATATTAAATCGGACCTGCAGCCTTCATCTAACGTGACCGTGTCATGCATTTTCTCGACCGTTTTAGACAAATCTAAAAGTCTGGAAATGAAGGAACGACCTTGGGGAATAATCCTCATAGCAAAATTGAGATGGCCTAGCAGAGAAAGAAGATCCCTTTTTGTTAAGGTAGGTAATTGGGAATAAGTTCTGATGAAACGGTGCAGAGGGTGGTGATGGCTGGTCCGCCCACTCAGAAGCCATGCTACAGGTGGCTCTTGATGACGTAGACTGGGACATGTTTCGGGCGAGTTCATCTGACGTCAGCGAGTTCACGGATGTAGCATTAAGCTTTGTAAACATGCTAGCCGAACAAGCTACGGATACAATATCTATAAGGACCTTCTCTAATCAGAAACCTTGGGTGGACAGTACAATCCATGCAGCAGTAAACAAACGCACTGCTGCTTACAACGCCGGTCTTTTGTCGGGAAACACGAGCGAGTACAAAGCATCGTGCTATGCTCTCCGATGCGCAGTAAGAGCCGCCAAACACAGATACAGGGAACGAATAGAGTCACATTTCCAGCTAAATGACTCCCGACACATGTGGCAAGGACTAAGAATCATCTGTGCCTTTGGAAATAAATCCTCTACAGAGGTGAGAGCAGATCCATCGCTGGCTGACGAGCTAAACACTTTCTACGACCGCTTTGAAAACAATCTAAGCAGCGCGAGTCTGCCGATCAGCGCGTCAGGAAGCGGCAGTCAGAGCAGCGATAATAATGTGATCGCCGTGTCAGAGGACGAGGTTCAGAGGGCTCTAAAGCGAGTGAATGTCAGGAAAGCAGCCGGACCTGATGGGATTTCTGGCCGTGTTCTGGGGTCCTGTGCTGGTCAACTTGCTGGTTTGTTTACATCCATCTTTAATGAGTCTCTTGCTACATCGGTGGTTCCCACCTCCTTCAAAAAATCTGTCATCATCCCTATGCCAAAGAACAATAACCCCTCTTGCCTGAATGACTAACGTCCAGTTGCCTCACATCAGTAGTCATGAAGGTCTTCGAGGGACTGGTTAAAAACTTCATCTGCTCCTCCATCCCGGATACTTTGGACCCTCTTCAGTTTGCTTATCGCCCCAACAGATCCACTGATGATGCCATCTCTTACATCCTGCACTCTTCTCTCACACACATTGACAGCAATAACAGGAACTATTTAAGGCTGCTATTTATCGACTATAGCTCAGCTTTCAATACTATAGTCCCCATAAAGCTAGCTTCTAAACTCATGTACCTCGGCCTGAATTCTTCACTATGCAACTGGATTCTTGATTTCCTCACCGGCAGACCTCAAGTGGTGAAAGTAGGCCAATTCACCTTTAACTCCATCACCCTGAACGTAGGAGCCCCACAAGGCTGTGTCCTGAGTCCCCTGCTCTACTCTCTCTACACACATGACTGCGTGTCTTCCCACAGCTCCACATCTATTATCTAATTTGCTGATGATACTGTGGTTCTGGGCCTCATTCACAACAATAATGAGACCGCATACTTGGATGAGGTAGAGAAATTAACATCATGGTGCCAGGACAATTGTCTCTCTCTGAGCAAAACTAAATAGATGATTGTTGACTTCAGGAAGAGACAGCAGCAGCCCTATACTCCTCTTATGATCAGCGGGACCCCTGTGGAGAGGGTGAGCAGCTTCAAGTACCTCGGTGTAAACATCTCCGAGGACCTGATTTGGACTACCCACATTCAAACACAGGTTAATAAAGCCAGGCAAAGACTGTACCATCTGCGACAGCTGAGGAAATTCAGGGTTTCACCAGCAATCCTGAAAACTTTCTATTCAGGGGCCACAGAAAGTGTATTGACTCAGTGTATCTCAGTGTGGTATGGGAACAGCTCCAGTCATGACTGCAAAGCCATGCAGAGAGTTGTGCGCTTAGCTGAGCGCATCTCAGGGTCTGCTCTCCCATCTCTGCAGTACATCTACCTCAAACGCTGCAAAAGCAGAGCTGTTAAAATAATCAAGGACTCCATTCACCCCAGTAATCATCTTTTCACTTTGCTGCCATCTGGAAAGCCCTTCCTAAGACTTACATCAAAAACCGACACACCCACCAATAATTTCATCACCCGGGCCATCAGGCTCCTAAACTCAAAACCAGCCTCTTAACATCTTCATGTCTCCACTTAATATTCACTTTATCAGTAAGATATTCATCATTCACTACCTCACATTGACATACTGAAAGTGTCAACCTGTTTGCACATTTGCCTCTTGTAAATTCCTGTGTATCTTAATATTTAAGACTACAGTATAATGCACATTGCCTCTTGTACATCCCTGTGTATCTTAATATTTAAGACTACAGTTTACTTTCATGTACATTATTTTCCACTATATATTTAATTCTACAGTATACATCTTTTTATATATGTTATTCTTATATTTTTATTGTTTACTTTTATTTCATTCTTTCATAGCTATATTTATGTATATTCTCATCTTGTGTTGTATTCTTTAATAATTGCACTGTCCATGGAGCGGACCTGACTCACATTTCACTGCTGGTTATATATGCTCTATATAATTGTGTATGTGACAAATAAAAATCTTGAATCTTGAAATAAAAATCTTGAATCTTGAATATGTTTATAAGCAACTAAAAAAAGCAGGTCAGGGGATGTCAAAACTTCTCCAGGCCCCCAAAACCCCTTAGACCCCAGATGGTTAAGTATGACAGCACTTTCTTGGATGTGCAACTTGTACAAGATATGATGAACTTTGTGTGTGTTTCTCTACTGATGAAGGCATTTTTTAGTGTTTCTCTCTGGATGTAAAAGGACGATGTAGCACTTTAGGGAAAATATGGCAAACAGTAATCCAAAACTAGAAGCTAAAATTAATATATCTCTACAGCAACTGCATATTTCACATATCTCACATATGTTGGAACAAACGCAATCCACACAGCACAGAAGATCAGCATGCTAAATATGATGAACTTTTTGCTTCATTAAAAAGGTTCATATGATGTTGCTAAAAAGAACATTATTTTGTGTATTTGGTGTAATGAAATGTATTCATGGTTTAAGGTTCAAAAAACACATTATTTTCCACATACTGTACCTTATTGTTTCTCTATGCCCGCCTTTCTGAAATGTGGCAATTTTTACAAAGCTCATTGGTCTGAAAAGCAAGGTGTGCTGTGATTGGGCCAATCGTGATTGACAATAATCTGATTGACCAAATAACTCAAGCGCTTGATGCAAATGTTACACCCCTCACCATATTGTGATGCTTTGTGTCCCGGAGCGCTGAGACAAAAACATTTTATACCCTTTATAAACGAGGCATTTGTTGCATCCAGTGGGGACATAACTACTGATTATAATGACATATACTCTCTTTTAACGCGTTGCGTTACATTGCGCCGCGTAAACATAAAACCATGTCTACATCTGTGATTGGAGAAATGACAAACAACAAGCGCTACTCTACACTGCTCAAAACTCGCGTTTGAATCATAAGTGGCAAATTCTTTAAAAATTCTTTAAAAACAAACAAAGGCCAAACAAAGTAGTTTCGCTTTCACAACGAAACACAGTGTCACACACGGCAGGCTAGAGATTGGCGCGGCTGGCGGATTCGATGAAGAAGCAGGCATGCTTGCGGCAAACATGTGATGACTCTGGGCTGTACTCCGCTCCGTCCACGGTGAAAGCCGATTCGGCAATCCACAGAGCAAAGTTTATGTATTTCCTCAGCGACCAGCGTGGATCAGCTCTAGCTTCCTCATTTGGAAGGCCAAACAAAGTAGTTTCGCTTTCACAATGAAACACACAGTATTTCCACAACATGGCAGCACGGCAACAACAATACTACAGCGAGAAAAAAAGGTACACATAGTTTCTTTGCGTGAACATTTGGGTGGCGTTATGCAAATCTTCCCACATCATGACGTAGACTTGGGGGTGTGCTCAAACGAGGCATTTTAGGAGGGAGTGGTTGATTCTTAACTTTTATAAAGAATATCTCTTTGGAATTTGAGACTTTAGTCTTTGCAACTTTACAGATCTTCTTTATGCACCAAGAGCTTGTAACACTCCACAGAGAAAGGAAAAATTGAAATCGCATCATATGACCCCTTTAAAATTATCTGGACGATTTCTTGCAAGAAAGGTTAACAGAAGCCTTACTGCTGCCAACAGTCCAATGTATCCCAGCAGCATAGAAAAACCTGCCACTGAGCCTATAGCACATTCATATACTATTTTAGAGCGAGTATATTGGCTGTTTTTATGTGGTGTTGGAGAAGCAGTTGATAGCAAAACTGCACATATCACAACCTGGAGGGCTGTTAGGACAAAAACTGCATGTTTTCTAAAAGAATGGAATCACAAAAAAAGGTGATTGGCACTCATCTATACCATAGGTTATACTAATTTTTGGTTCATGTGCATGTACAACTCCAACATGTTGGATTAACTTCAAAAGAGTGAATGTCCTTCGAGTGCACTTTGTGCAATGGTACAGTTGAGGCATGAGGATCTAATACAAAAGGCTAATCATTCAGGGTAAAGTTACTGGCAGTGCTTGTCTCCCTCTTCCACAATGTTGACAATGTGCCTCTGAAGGAAAATCAGTGTCTTTCTCAGGTGTGTTGGATATGCAATGTTGAAAGCAAAATACATACAGAAGGCTGTTATGAAGGCTTCATCAAGGCTGGTGCACTGGCACCACACTGAACCCTCCTCCTATGATTGCCATTTTCCAGTCAGTCTCCATTAGTTGTATGGTAGGAAAGGGTGTAGCAGGGTCCCTGTACATAATAATAATAATAATAATAATAATAATAATAATAATAATAATAATAATAATAATAAAACGCTTTTCAAATTCATCAAATTCTGTTACATACTCTTTGGCTAAGACAGTCTAGCTACATACAGTGCAGAACTGCAAAAACAATTAGAAGGCTAATGTATAAGGGTCACAATATACTATGCATTTCATGTTCTTGTATACACTGCTAAATATTACATTGTTTTCTAAAACTATTGTTTTAAATTATTAACAGATGGGCTAAAAGGGTACAGAAGAATAAAATATTACAAGAAAAGATTTGAAACAAGATATTTTACAGTTGATGATTTTTTTCCTTAAGTATGGGTGTTTTTTGAGTACATCCTCCACAGACATTCCTTCCATGCTTTCTCAACATCTCCAGGAGAATATTCGTGCCATGTGGTCTTTGACAGTCCAGGTGTCTTGATGTGTTTTCTGATACTCACTTTGTAGCACATTTACATGGGCGTCCACAGACATTGAATCCTCCCCAACACAAGTAATAATTATTATACTTACAGGATGTATTCTGTACTGTATTGCACAAAAAGGACGCCGATACAACAAACGTACAAACTACCAACTCTGAGGGCTTCGCCTTTGATGCATACATGCGGTCATCGTTTTGTCTCACTGTACATATGTCTGTCAACAACAATAAACTAATTACTAAAGCTGCAAGATATAACGCAAAGGAAAAATTATGATCGTATTGTAACAAGCTGTCTTAATATACATGTTTGTGGTCTATAAAGTATAGATAAACGTATGATGAATATTTACACCACGTCTTATCGCTGCCACCTTCTCTTGTCTAAAGGAAATTACGTAAATGTATATTTACCGTTGATTGACCAACACAGTAAAGCTCCTTTCACCAATAAGAAACCTTTTGGTACGCCCCCTACCTTTTGGCACACCCATTGCTCCAGGCTGCAGCTACCCCGTCTCATCCAGTGTGAGCATCATGTTGCCGCCCCTTTATTTACTACACCAACTGTGTGAATCCTTATCAATCCATCAGAGCTCGGCTGCCAGTTGGGCACACCATAGATGGCCAGAGCATCTCCATTTTTATCAAATGACACGTGATCCCCAAAGCCTGTGGTGAAGTTAACTTTCTGTAGGTAGTGAACCAGCTGTACAGCTGGTAGAGAGGACAAGACGTTAAATGTTTATCTGAAAATGTAAACAATATAGAGTACATAATTTACATTTACACCTTCAGCTCTTCTATATGCCTGGAGAGAATTTGCACTATACCTGTGGGTCTTACCTGCCAGGGTTTCAGGTTACTTATACCATCACATCAACCCCCAAACAAAAGTTCCACTCCCCTCAACTCACTCACACATCTTCCTGTCCTATACACACATATTTACGTGACATTCAGCCAAGTATGGTGACCCATACTCAGAATTTGTGCTCTGCATTTAACCCATCCGAAGTGCACACACACAGAGCAGTGAACACACACACACTGTGATGTGAACACACACCCAGAGCAGTGGGCAGCCATTTTATGCTGCGGCGCCCGGGGAGCAGTTGGGGGTTCGATGCCTTGCTCAAGGGCACCTAAGTCATGGTATTGAAGGTGGAGAGAGAACTGTACATGCACTCCCCCCACCAACAATTCCTGCCGGCCCGAGACTCGAACTCACAACTATTTTTCAATAAAACAATAAAAAAAATAACAATAACTAATATATAACTTTTTATAGTATGGTGTTTAAGTGATGCTCAGATCTTCCTGTCCTATACACACCTTTTTCACTTGCTCTCTATCTATCGCTGTACCCTCTTTGTTAAAACTACACCGAACATGTTCTCCCTGAATATTTTCACTATATTGTTTTTTGATCATTACTGGGATGAAGCCATATAAGAAACTCACAAAGCCCCTCAATCTCTCCACGCCTGATAGCAATGCCCAGTGTGCTCACCAGGATGGGTAGGAAATGTGGAGTGTGTTATACAGGTGAAGTGGTCCAAGCTTCACTGGTGATCCACTGTCTGTCTGTTATGTTCTGCAATCCCATCTCCTCCATCAAAGGTATTAGAAATGATGTAGTGAAAAAAAACACCACTCTAGCTGTAGATGCCCGCTCTTAGAAGGCATCACTGGGGATTGTTCTGAAGAAAGAGGGGTACTTTTTCCTGTCATCAGTTAGGAAAGATGGAGAGAGAAATAAAGACGAGACAGAGAAATAGAGTAATAATCACATTATAGGGTCCCTAAATAGTGTGATAATCATCAACTTAATAAAATTACTCGAAACAGCCCCACAACATTGAAATAAGTGCAAAAATATGCACATGGTGTTCTTTCATAGCAACTTACTAAAATTACTCGAAACAGCCCCACAACATTGGAAATTGCAATGGAAGGAGTTGAACTTGGATCCTCCATAATCCCAATGACTGGAGGAGGGCCAGTGCAGTTGAGGTTGGAGAAGGACTCCAATGTTCCACTAGCCAGGGATATGGCAGCCCGGAATGCTATTCCTAGTCTTACACAGTTGTCATAAAGATGGTATCCAAGAGTGATGCTAGGGCAGCAGATTTGGATTCTTATTGATCTTATTTACTGCAAAAGCCATTGTCTGTGCCTGCTGGAAGATTGCTATATTAAATCTAGAAGAAAAAAAAAGTAAATGTAAAACAATATAAAGGTATATATATATATATATATATATATTATATATATATATATATATATATATATTTAAAGCATTAGTATACAGAAAATGCATTTGAGACCAAGCACTAGTCAGGGAGCCCTCCTATTGTGCAAACCTAGTTAAATACACAGTGGTTTCAATATAGATTTATTTATTGATTTTTACTGCTGTCAGCATATTATTTAAAATTAGCTTAGGTAAAAGGACGTAAATAGAACTTTTTTTTTTGTATTTATTATTATTATTATTATTAGTAGTAGTAGTAGTAGTAGTAGTATAAAACCTTCCTCACTCTGATACTTTTTTTTTTTTTTAGTTCTGTAATCATTCTGGCCACAGACCAGACTCACCTTTCACAGTATGGTGCTCCATTCTGAAGCTCAGTTCTGGAAACACTGTGAAAAAGTGAACATGAAATAGGCCTCCAAGTATAAAATCTCCTTCTTGGTACATTTTATTCAACTTGAAGCATCCCTGGAGCTGACATGCATCTAATTTGAGGATTGAATCTGCAGAGATACAGTTAAATGACAGGTATAGAAAAATGTACAGTGATCCACATCTCTCTTTCTGACTCACTCAGCCACTCTACTAATTTATGATGAAGCTTGTGGGGTGTTCCTTTAAAAGAGCCGGCGATGCCAAGTGAGCATCCCTGGAAAGCAGGATGTCACTCTCCCATCCCTCCAAACATAGACAATAGTATTGATGGAATAAAGGACATATGAGTAAGGACAGTGAACTGCTGTTAGTTGTAAAAATTACTTTATTTATTTATTTATTTTTTAAATGCTGAGCTGCATGGGAAACAATTGTCTTATACCAATGATCAATTATATCTACTTATTCATGTTTTTTGCTTGCAAGTGTTATTTATTTATTTATTTACTGATTAATTGATTTTCAGAATGTCCTCTAGATGTCAGTCATGCATTTGATTTTTCTGAGCAATAAAAAATACTGGACCTCATTTATCAATCTAAGGTAGAAACGAACACAGATCCGTGAGCACACATCAAATTACGACAGAGTTCACATGTGATTCATGAAACATTTGTATGCTGCCAATCTCATCGTACAAATGATCGCACATTGATTAATGATGATTTATTTATATAATTTATATGTATATTAATACTGGTAAATATAAACAGACTATTTAGTTCCCATCACTCCACAACAAATATTTATAATTAAAAGGTATTCAGAACAGAACGAGAATGAAAAATAAGTAGTTATAAAATTATATATTAAACTATAAAATAAAACGTGATGGCATTCATTATAAACAGCATACAAATATCAAGCAAAACTGAAATGGCATTGTATGTCTCATAGCCTACCACAAGAATCCAAATGTTTCCATTTTTGCCATATTTGTAATTTTTTTTTTTTTTTGCATAACTATTATTCATTATGTAGCCTAGACATGTCTTTATACTTTAGTCATGCTCTAATATCCATGTATAATCCTTCACATACACAAAAATGTTTGTTTGGGCTAGGGGTGTGCCCGAAGTCAAATACCTTATTCGGAAAGGCACAGATAATGGCTTCAAAAACGAATAACAGATAACAAATAGTTCTGCCTGAATATTCGGCTGAGGCTACAGCACAGTCTGGTGTTTGCTAGATTCACAGGTGAGCCAGGGGATCAGCGCAAGACCTCTAAATTCACTCAGTGTTGCCACGCGTGCATCTCTCAGAAATCAGAGCTTGGCAAGAGCAGGCCTAATATTACCTACAATATTACATCATACATGTTCTACTATTTGTGTATACATAAAAGACAATGATTTAAACCTTATAGGCTACGATATGATACACAAATGAATAAGCACAGCGCAATTGGCAATCAAACAGCCGCGTTGCCATCTCTGCGCATCCCCATCTCTCAAAAACCAAACTCTCTCTCTGTCTAGAGTATAAGCTAATAATCAACATAAATACAGATACATTTTCTACTAGGTCTACATGTTTGCTTCCTTAACTTTTGCTGGTTTGTGTGGCAAATGCACATTTGTTTAGTGAAGTAAAAAAAAAAAAGACTTGTTTAAATAGTTCTGCATAATGAAATGTTAGCCTTGAATTAATTAATTCACTAAAATGTTTGTCATGAAATCTTCCAACTTGTATGATAAATGTATTTTAGAAATTATTAATTTTATATTTAAGAACAATGAATAGGGGGAAAAAAGAAAAGAAAAAAAGGGAAATATTTTTTCATACTCTGTTCTCTTTTTTCCCTATAGGTTTTCCAGACCTGTGAAATAAGTGAAATACTTTTTTAAACGCAGAAACTGGTGAGCCAAAGGAATTCATTTTGTTTTACATAATCCTCTAAAATTACATCACAGTAACAAGTGTGTGACGTAGCTAAATGAGTTTATAAATGATATAAGCGCAAATAAAATAGCAGTGTTGCAGTTGCCTTTTTCCATGCATTTCCTGGAAATTACTTAAATTATTTTCCATATTTCCATATTTCCATATTGGATCACGAAAGGTCCCCAAGCTGGGACTCAAACTCACGTTGCTAGAAGCACAACCACACTGTATCTCGAAGCACCGCCTATACAAGGAAATCGGCTCCGACTGTTAGAAGATGTTTAAATAGGCTAAATGTTATAATCATAAAAAAATATATTCTTTTAGTTAAACACTGCATATTTGTTCAGTTCTGGTTCAAGCTCTGCCTACTTCCGGTATTATCCGAATACAGATACGAATAATTTTGTGATTGATACAGATACAAATACTGGCTTCGCTGCACACCCCAGTTTGGGCATTGCACACTGATTTTACAGTGGGCCTTTTAAAATAAACAATGTAACTTTTATGTTTGGTTGACTGCATTTTAGTTTGATGATGAATGGCTGAAATCTCAGACAACGGTAGAACTAATGTTGTTTGTGTGTGCAAGGTGCCTGTGCGATCAGATGGATTAAATCAAATAAAGATATAAATAAAACAAATGAAATGCATTAAGAGTGTTACAAAAACGAGCATAGCCTATACTTGTTGCACAGTGATTTTTTTTTTCTTTTGTTAATCTGTTAATTATATTGTAGCCTATTATATATTTTGTGTGATCCTATTCTTTTATGGACTTAATTTCAGTTTTTTCTTCTTTGACAGAAGCACTACAGGTGCATGATGTGATGATTGAATCCTCATGTTCTTGTTTACGCTGCTATTCATGCATATCAATCTAAAGCCCTGTAAAAAAAAACAAAAAAAAAACCTTCTAATCTTACTGGTTACCAATCGACTAATGAGCTTAGTTTGGCGGTCAGAAAGATCAAAATAAAAATGCTGTCATTCTACAATTCTTCACCATATTTACCATGCTGCGCGCAAGTTCAGGTAACTCAAAAACTTGCTTACATGAGCTGAGACCAGACGTGAGATTTGATTGTAACCACATCCATATTGATAAATTCCAAGTTTTGCGCTGAAACGATCGTACACCCAATTTTCTGTCGTACGTTCGTTTCATAAATGAGGCCAACTGTGTTATTAGTGATAGCTTACCATGTACCGTGGTAAAGTGATGCTATCAAGTGCAAAGGTATGAAGAATGTTATTTATCAGACTAAATGATTACTCTATTCATATATTAGAGTGTGTACTAGGCAATGTTAAAAGCAAAGTAATAATAATAAAGAACATGGTTTGTGCTATAATCTGTCCAAAATCTGTGTTTTAACAAAAAGGAATTAGTGCTTTGATCAGCTATCATGTTAAAATTAACTCCCTATTGATTGACTGACAGACTGATTCATTCATTCATTCAATTATTCCAGTTTAATAATTACCAACTAACTGGTATCAAATCACTTGCATTCAAAGACACTGACAAACCACCTCTGCTATGGAACACACAGACAAAGGAGTATGACAAACAGTGAAAATTCCCAGTACTGATAGAGCTGGCCCTTACATTATAGGGTCCCTAAATACAATTTCAAAAGAGGACCCCCTACCTATGTTTTCACCTAACCACCCCCATCTCCAAAGTACACATCATGCACTGACACCTTATTTTTTTTCTTTTCTTTTTTCGTTTTACCAATTGTCTTGCTCAGTTTATGTATCTTTTGAGATGTTAATATTCTTTTTTGTATTTTGTTTTACCAAATTGTCTTGATCAGTATATGTATCTTTTAAGATATTAATATAAAAATATATTTACTTAAACTTTAAAATTTTTAACCCTTATGCGGCGTTGGGGACGTTTTCATCCACTGGGGGTAATGTTGAGTCTTACTCTGGCCACAACTTTCTCTGTGTTTTAGCAAATGGAATGATTTTTGGTGACAAATCTTATTTTGACACATATTTTAGGAAAATGCTTCGAAAATTTTCAAAAACTCAACAATACACTGTGGGCAAATTCACTACCCTTCGGGATGAAAATGTCCACTAAATTAAACTGGTGTAAAAATGTATCAGATAAATATTATTTTCAAACTTTTTTTTGCATAAATCTATTAATCAACCTCAGTCCTGATCAAAACTACCAAATGTTTAAAAAAAATCCAAGAGTTTAACTCTTTAATTACCAAGTTCATAAATGATGTCACTGATTTGGGGAAAAAACACACAAAATGACTTGTTTTCAATATAAAAACCATTGTGGACTGGATATTTTTATGCACCTCAGCTCTCAGAACTACATGGAGTAAACAAAAACAAAATAAGTGTATTTATGCACCTGCTGCTTTTTGATATAGAGAAGTACAGACCAAACAAAAACAAGTGGATATAAACATTGCATGCCATCCTTCTGGTCATTTGATGGTGAGAAGAGCAGCAAGCAACGAGAAAGGGCTTGACTTGTACCAAAGTTTTAGAAATGATTATGCAGCCTGACCCCCCCAGCAAGCTGCAGGATGTATTGTCTTCTCCCTCTGACACCACACACTTAGGAGAGTCAGATCCTGATTTTGTTGTGGCACCCTCATCATCCTCTCCAGCTTCCACTGAAGGCGAGGAGGATTCAGAGGATCCTGTATCTGGATGGATTGGGAGAAACAGCAAAGTGTGGTTTTCCACCAACGTGGAGACAACTCACTTCCTTCAGCCTGCCAGAGGCGTGACTCCAGGGACGATGTGTTACGCCATCGCAAGGGTCCAGAAGTGTGTGTGTGTGTGTGTGTGTGTGTGTGTGTGTGTGTGTATGTGTGAGAGTGAAAGAGAGACCTTTGTGCACTTACCTTGATGCGTCTGAGAAAATCAAAATATGCACCTCAGCTCTCAGAACTACATGGAGTAAACAAAAAACAAAGTAAGTGTATTTATGCACCTGCTGCATAAATACACATATTTAGATTTTCTCAAATACATCAAGGTAAGTGTGCAAAGGTCTCTCTCACACATTCTCTCTCTCTCTCTCTCTCTCTCTCTCTCTCTCTCTCTCTCACACACACACTATAATATGCTGTTATACTCCATATAGCTCCAAATACAAGCCAGAAACTAAGCTTAATTTTTTTTTTTTTTTTTACACAGGCATGTCTAAAGGGTTAATTACAAATTTTACCTCTTCCCCACAGGGAAAACCACCAACCATCAAGAATGCATGATTTTATGGTGTCATGGCTTAAAACAGCCACAAACAGTAAATGAGGGAGAAAAAAATTCAAATCTAATGCTGCACAAAAACTAACAATGCATCAAAGCCAGTGTTGTTACTAATCTTTGACATGCCCAAGACTGTGATAAAAGGTAAAAAAAAAAATATCCAGTCCACAATCACTTTTTATATTAAAAAAAAGTCATTTTGTGTGTTTTTTTTTACCCCCAAATCAGTGACATCATTTATGAAACTGGCAATTAAAGAGTAAAAATCTTAATCTTAAAAATTAAAATATATATATATATTTCTCTTTTCTGGACTGGCATGTTTTAGAACTGATTCAAATGCAAAAATGTCTAAGTGTAAACAAGTGTTTAAACAATATAATTTAATATTTGGCATTGTTTGATAAACACCAAAGTTAATACAATATACTTAATGGCTGTTCAAAAACATATAAGTACTGTTTGACTTCCTTTTACCAATTTTAAATGAAATAGGCAGACACAAGAAAATTGTGCCTTTATTTGTGTTTCCACAAGATGCCAACCCGGGCAGTCAAAATAATATTGGGTAGTCTAGCAGTGGAGAGAATCACAAAGACCAAAATAAAAACAGACATTCTGACACAGAATGCAAATTTTAAGGGAGAATAACTGGCTGTAGTATTGTTTTTGGGAGAAACAAGTAGTTGGTAGGGTAGGTAGCTATAAAGCATTTTACCCCATTTTACATTTTACATTTTTTTTGTAAATAGTATATTCAGCTCCTCCAAGCACTTGGAATTGCATTTACCGAAGACATAATTCATATCACCAATTTTGTTGTGTCTTGGTTCAGATTAAATTAGACACCTAAAATTATGATGAAATCAGATTCATTGTTATTATTAGTATTATTATTTAGGTTAATTTTACACCCCCCATGATGTTTTCTCCAATCAATCAATCAATCAATAAACTGTAACTGTACAAATAAAACCTCTGTGTATAGACAGTTATCATTAACACTAGAAGCAATTTAGGTGATTACATGGAGTTTTATAAGGCTGTGTGGTTCAAAGTCTGAAACAAACAAATTAAAAGTAAACATCCGTATACTAAATGCACATGAGATTCATTCACCTCCTGCATTAAAACGCTATGTGATCGCCTCCGCCATTCCCACACATTATTACAAGCAAGAACAAACATGATCTGTGCGTTGCTTGTTTGGGACTGGAGCATTCAGTGTCCTCAGGGGCCTTGTTAACCCTGCCACCTCCGGTGCTTCAGGGCACAGCGATCCCCAGCAAGCACGGTTCTCAGCTGACACCCAACAATGGTACAACATAAGAATGCTCTAGAGTTGTCAGGCCGGTCATTCTCTGCTGCTTCAGGGCACCGGAGTGCCTACTCTAGCCACACCAGAGGCCAACCTTGAGAGGTAGTAGACTAACTGGCAGTGTGGAAACTTCTGCCAAATGTCTCATCATAAGTCCTGAACTGCAGAAAGAGGCTACGGAATTCAGTTTGGTTCCCTTCTGAGGGTACTCCTACTGAGGGTCTATAGCGGTGGCTATGTGGGAACGCCTTCGGCATGACTGGTGTCTGAAGCATACATCTAAACACAACAATAACATTGGCCGGCAACAGCCTATGACGTCATAACCAGCATGACCATAGTATAAAAGGGTGCAGAGAGAGCACGTCATCCTGTTCTTCGTCTTCACTGACCATTTGTTTATGTTAACAGAAAGCTAAGCACAACTAAGAGTGGATGTTCTCTCGCCAGAGGCTTTACTTTGATAGCCGCAGTTTCTCACGACTTGCGTGTTGTGTTGCATTCATTGCTTATTTCTTTGTAAAGTGATAAGCATCAAGTGAACATGCTCAACTCACGAGGAGACGGGTTGTGCTCATGGTGATGCATTCGTGGGACTACTGAGAGGGGAAGTGAGTACTTCACCATTTATCAGAGTTTTTAAATGGCGTTTGCATGAGTGCATTCACCTCTCGTGGGAATTGCAATGCATTCATGGCAGCGGTTTCTGTTCTCACCTGATTTCCGAGGTAATTTAGCGCATGAACAAAGCGTGTTTAGCTTCTACAGAAGCTGAATATATACATCACATTGTGGATAGGGTGAGAATTCTTTGCCCATTGGTTCTGGGTTGATGGGCAGAACATGGAAAGGACCTGACAGGAAATCTTTTCCCTATCAGTTATTTCCTGCTGTTTATAATTCATTACATACATTATATACACAATTCCTGGAGACTTCTTGGGTTGTATGGCCTCCTACTAGGCCTCCTCAATTAGATTTCTCCTCTGTCTCAAGTACTGGCTTGCAAGCCTCCTTGATGCTTGGCCCTGAATTGAGCTAGTGCTCCAGTAACCACAGTTGGGTGTGGAAGAGTACCATGCTCTCTGGGGCTAGGAGCTTGACCTTACTCCCCTCTCGATAGCATGAGGGCTACTAGCAAATAGATCAAAAGCACAGAACCTGGTTCCAGAACTTTAGCGCTAAAACCTCTGAGGCCCTCCAGGTCTCCTTGAGGGGACAGCTTTCAGGTTGAGCAGGGCAGTACTTGAGGAATATTTGGTGCCCTGTTCCCTGATGGCCTGCCGGATACTTTAGCTTTGAGAAGCCACCCTAGCCAGGGCATTTATGAGGTGAGCTAAGTCATGTCTCATCCTGAGAGGCTCCTTGAGACTTAAGCTACCTCGTGTCCATTCTGCACATGTACTGCACATGTACTTTTGAGGAACTCCGCTGCCTAAATTCTGCTCTGCATTTTTGACAGGTTGTCAGGACCACTGTGGGCCTCCGTGTCACACTGTCCTTATGGTTGGACCAGTTTCTCCTCTCTTGGGAGTGGATTTGAGTGCACTGTGTCTCCCTGAGGTATGAGTGTGATGTGCTCCACTTCTGAAGGTCTATTTTTGGGAACTCGCTCTGTAGAGCTCTCCCATGTGCATAAATAGCTTTGTGTCCCGTTCTGTTCCTGTGGTCGAGCTAGCACTGCTTCCTTTGAAGATAAGGATAATGAAGGAGCCTGCAGCTACAAAACCCTTCAGCAGGCTCCTTCATATCTAGCTGTATGGGACCCTCACTCTCCCTATACTGATGTATGGGTTTAGAGTGTAAAGGAGCCTATGTGCAGTTGTATCAGGATAACAGGCCTTGTTCCTGTTGCCCTTTTAGACTGCCTCTCTGGTTGAGTTTGGCAGTGCTCCCTTCACTACGGAGGGTTGTATATGAGCCTGCTGCTCCCAGTTTCAGCTCTGTTAATAACACTACCAGTATGGTTGAGCTTGGCTATGTACCTGCTACACCCAGAAAGAGTGTTCATTATGCATCATGCCTCATGCTTGCTGGACCCTGACTCCAAGTCATTAGGCTTCATCAAGGAGCCTCTTTGGTCATCAGGTCCTAGTATAGCTATGCAACCTCAAAGACCCGTTGGTCTTCATTGAGGTTACTTTCAGGTTGAGCATTCTTTTGGAGTGTAATACTTTGTGACATGCTCCCTGATGTCTCGGCTGGGTGATTGCTTCGAGAAGCTGCCCCAGGCATGGCAAGTTACTCATGTCTTCCCCTGAGGGGCTTCCTGAGCTTTGAGTCATCCACTCACCATTATGCACATATTCTGTAGAGCTCCTTTCGCTGCGGCGTTGAGTGATCTCACTCCTCTCAGAAACTCTGCAGTTTTGATAAGTTGTTGGACCCTTTTTGGACCTCCCTTTCACACTACCATTATGGTTGAATCAATGAGTCGTTCTTCTGTGGAGTGGGCTTGAGTACATTGGACGCCTGTTCTTGTTACCTCCCTGATGAGTTGCCTTTATGGTGGTAGCCTGTTGGAAGATGTGATCCCCTTCTAAGATGGATCCCGTTCCTGATGACCCATCTGCGATCAATCTACTTCTCTGAGCTTGGCAGTGCTCCCCTCACTGTGGGAGGGTCTTTTATGAGCTCACTGCTCCTAAGCAGATCATGTGAATCCTCTTCTCTACCCTAGAGTTAGGAACTCTACCCCCTAGGGTATTGATCACTCATTCCAGCTGAGCTAGTTTCTTCTCTCATTGATGAGAGTCAAGCCCTCCGATCCTTGAGCTCTGTGGCAGCAAAACCAGGTAGTTTGGCCACTTGCTGACTCCCTGGTGAGTTGCGGTTGAGCCTAGCAGTGGCCCCCTCGAATAAGAGGGTCACCTTTGAGCATGCCGCCCCCAATTGAGCATCTGAGGTCTCCTCTCACAGAATCCTCTGGTCCCTGGAGCTCCATTGAGCAGTCACCTCAGGTTGCTAAGCCTCTCTCTGCCTCCCTGTTAGGGTGCCTTTTCGGTTGAGCTGTGCTCCCCTGATTCTGGAGGGTCACTTGCAAGCATGCTGCCCCCAAACTTAGCATCTGAGTTCCTCTTCCATTTGGAGAGCTGAGCTTCTTCTCTCTGGAGCTTCGGTTAGCAGCCATGTCAGGTTGTTGGGCCACCTTCTGCCTCCCTGGTGGGCTGCTTTTCGGTTAAGCTAGCAGTGCTCCCTTCACCATAGAAGGTCACCTATGAGCATGTCACTCCCAACTGAGCGATGAGTTCTCCTCTCGTTCTATAAGTCAATTTCTCCACTCCTTAGAGCTCCATTAAGCAGCCACACCAGGATGTTAGGCATTTTTGCCTCCCTGTTAGGCTCCTCTGAAGGTTGAGCTTAGCGGTGCTCCCCTCACTCTAGAGGGTCACCTATGAGCACGCTGCTCCCTCCTGAGCATCGGAATTTTTCATCCTAAGGATTGAGTTCTCTGCTCTGTGGAGCTTCGTTGGGCAGCAATGTCAGGGGGTCAGGCCTTTCTCTGCCCTCCCCCTTAGCTGCTCTTATGGTTGAGCTTAGCAATGCTCACCTCACTCCAGAGGGTCACGTGTGAGCACGCCACTCCCCACTAAGTGTCTGAGTTTCCCTCTCAGCCTGAGAGTTGAGTTTTCTGCTCCCCAGAGCTCCGTGAGACAGCAATACCAGGTTGTTAGACCACTCTCTGCCTCCCTGATATACTGCTCTTGTGGTTGAGCTTGTAGTGCTCCCCTCACACTAGAGGATGATCTATGAGCACAATGCTCCCAAGTCGAGTGTCTGTGTCCCCCTCTCATTCTGATAGTTGACTGATTTGCTCCTTCAGGTTATATACATTTACATTACATTTACATTTAGTCATTTAGCAGATGCTTTTATCCAAAGCGACTTACAAATGAAATGAGGACAATAGAAGCAATCAAAATTAACCAAAGAACAACAATGTGTAAGTGCAAATGACAAGTCTCGGTTAGCCTTATGTAGTACATAGGTATATATATATATATATATATATATATATATACACACACAAATAAAAAAATAAAAAAAAATACACACACACACAAAGAAAACAAGTAGATAGAATAGAAAAAATAGAAAACTAGTGTTTTTTGTTCTTGTTTTTTTTAAAGGGGTCATGCGATTTCCATTTTTCCTTTCTCTTTGGAGTGTTACAAACTCTTGGTGCATAAAGAAGATCTGTAAAGTTGCAAAGACTAAAGTCTTAAATCCATAGAGATATTCTTTATAAAAGTTAGGAGTCAACCACGCCCTCATTAAATTGCTCATTGTAACACGGCCCCACATGTCAACGTCATGATGTGGGATAACGCTGTCCAAATGTTCGCACAAAGTAAGAAGCCGTAACTTTTATTCTCACTGTTGCTGCCGCCGCCATGTTGTGGAGACACTCTGTGTTAGAAACTAGAAATCAGTGGTTAAGTTGTATTTACAGCACTTTTCCAGAACAGTTCAACCCAAATATTCAGATGTGTGCAGGGCATTTTACGGAGGATGAGGACTGCTTCCTGAACCAGTAGCATACAATGCTTCTGTGCACAAAGGCTGTTTCTATAAAGTGGGGCAATTCCAACTTTCTGGCACTCCTTTAAGCACGAACAACAAATGGAAAAAGGGCCAACACAAACAGTGCAAGAGCCAGTTTCATTATTTCAACGTGACTGCTACATTCCCCAGCCACATGCTTTCATGTTGTCTAAATTCTGTGTAGCTTGTGGCTGGTGTTTTTAATTGACTTTGTGCTTTTGTCATGATATCTGTGTACATGCAGTCAGTGAGAGTTCTCATTAGCTGCATGTTCTTGTTTCATACTGTGTGAGCTTCAGTCCTGCAGCTGCTTGGACTGTGTTTTGGGGTTGGTTGTTTTTCTTTGTTTATTTTTGAAGTCTTATAAAAAGCAGAAAAACTCTGGATCCTTGAGTCCTTCTTCATCCCTTGCCTCACCTGACTATAAGTAACATTAAAAATATATCTGCACACCATGTTTTTCACAAATTCTTATACATCACATAGTATTATCAAAAACATTTCTTTTATTTTGTATGTGAAATCCGTACTATACTCTATGACATATATCAGTGACAAGTCAGTGATGTGTAATTTGTATATTACACATACAAAGACATTGTCACGAATTGCCTACTGTGACAATGGCAAGGAGACGAAGGAGCACGGAAACCAGGAGGATTAACATCAAAGGGATTTATTTCAGAACACAACGATGAACACAGGCAGGATAACACACACGTATACTCATGGGTAGATGATCAATACCGGACAAATGAAACTCAGAAACAAAGGGTTTATATTAAGGGACTAATTACGGAAATCAACGGGACACAGCTGGCATCAAATAAACACAATCATGGTAGGAACAGGAAGACCACATAACATCCAACGGAGAGTGGGGGGTGGGTTCCCGTTCACCGCGCCATGGCAGATCAGGAGACTCGGGAGGCCATGGCGGAGCCGGGAACATGGGAGGCCATGGCGGAGCAAACAGTTCAGGAAGCCATGAGGCTGGAGCCTTACTACCACCTGGAGTGAGCTTTGGGGCTGGCAGGCTTGCCACATTAATGTCTGATGAGCTTGACTCGGGAACTGTCGGCTTTTCTGGGCTGAGGACAGAGACCGTGCTGGGAGGAGATGGGTGGTTGGAACATTTGGCTGGGTATGTGGAGGTTGCTGGTGAAGGGTGAGCTGGTGAGGCTTGTGGTTTTTGGGAGGGACTGGATGAGGATCATTCTGAATTTCTTCTAACACCCGATTAAATCCATTTAAATAAAGGACATAATTAACCAGCTCAATCAGGGGAAAACTACAAGTGGGAAGATTGCAGCCGATTACGTCATCATCCAGCCCCAGCCGAAAACAAACACCGAGTGCAGAGTCGACCCAGCTCACCTGGTTGGAGAGCGCTAGGAACTCCTCCACATACCTCTCCAATTCCCAACTGCCCTGCAGCAGACTCCAAAGCCTGTCTTTAGCCATAGTCATCGTGTGAGGTTCCAGTATTCTGTCACAAATTGCTACGGTGCAGGAACACAGAGCGAGGAACGAGGAGACCAAGAGTACAAAATCAAGGAATTTATTCATATCACAGGGACTCACAAATAACATAAGGAGTTGACATCAACAATACCAGAATGCTCGACTAAAGACAGGGAACACCATTTATACACTGAACAGTATAATGGGAAGACGAGACACACCTGGGATCAATCAAAACAAACGGGGAACACCTGGAATGAAATCAACGCATGGGAGACAGAAACTGGGTCACAGTCAAGTCAAGTCACCTTTATTTTTATAGAGCTTTAAACAAAAAAGATTGCGTCAAAGCAACTGAACAACATTAATTAGAAAAACAGTGTGTCAATAATGCAAAATGACAGTCAAAGGCAGTTCAGGATTGAATTAAGTGAAGTCATCATCTCAGTTCAGTTTAAATAGTATCTGTGCAATAATTTGCAATCAAGTCAACGATATCACTGTAAATGAAGTGTCCCCAACTAAGCAAGCCAGAGGCTACAGCGGCAAGGAACCAAAACTCCATTGGTGACAGAATGGAGAAAAAAACCTTGGGAGAAACCAGGCTCAGTCGGGGGGCCAGTTCTCCTCTGACCAGACGAAACTAGCAGTTCAATTCCAGGCTGCAGCAAAGTCAAATTTTGCAGAAGAATCAACTGTTTCCTGTGGTCTTGTCCCAGTGGTCATCTGAGACAAGGTCTTTACAAGGGATCTGTCTCTGGGGCTCTAGTTGTCCTGGTCTCCGCTGTCTTTCAGGGCTGTAGAGGTCCTTTCTAGGTGGTGATCCACCATCTGGGCTGGATACAGACTGGATCTGGTGGCTACGGTGACCTCGGAATAAGAGAGAAACAGACTAATATTAGCGTAGATGCCATTCTACTAATGATGTAGCAAGTACATCAGGTGTTATGGGAGGTGTTCCCGGTTCTGTTTACCTAATTAATGCAGCCTAAAAATATTAGAAGCGTATTAGTGTTTTATGTGTTAACCAGGTTAAAGAGATGGGTCTTTAATCTATATTTAAACTGCAAGAGTGTGTCTGCCTCCCGAATAATGTAAGGTAGGTTATTCCAGAGTTTAGGCGCTAAATAGGAAAATGATCTGTCGCCTGCAGTTGATTTTGATATTCTAGGTATTATCAAATTGCCTGAGTTTTGAGAATGCATCGGACGTGGAGGATTATAAAGTAACAAGAGCTCATTCAAATACTGAGGTGCTAAACCATTCAGGGCTTTATGAGTAATAAGCAAGATTTTAAAATCTATACGATGTTTGATAGGGAGCCAGTCCAGAGTTGACAGGACCGGGCTAATATGGTCATACTTCCTGGTTCTAGTAAGAACTCTAGCTGCTGCATTTTGGACTAACTGGAGTTTGTTTACTAAATGTGCAGAACAACAACCCAATAAAGAATTACAATAATCTAACCTTGAGGTCATAAACGTATGGATTAACATTCCTGCATTTGACATTGAGAGTATACGCCGTAATTTAGATATATTTTTGAGATGGAAAAATGCAGTTTTACAAATGCTAGAAACATGGCTTTCTAAGGAAAGATTGCTATCAAATAGCACATCTAGGTTTCTAACTGATGACGAAGAATTTGACAGCGTTCTAGGTTATTACATGCAGAGCTTTTAGGTACTATAATTAACACCTCTGTTTTTTCAGAATTTAGCAGTAAGAAATTACTTGTCATCCAGTTTTTTATATATCGACTATGCATTCCGTTAGTTTTTCAAATTGGTATGTTTCGCCGGGCCGCGAAGAAATATAGAGCTGAGCATCATCAGCATAACAATGAAAGCTAACACCGTGTTTCCTGATGATATCTCCAAAGGGTAACATGTACAGCATGAAGAGAAATGGCCCTAGTACTGAGCCTTGAGGTACTCCATACTGCACTTGTGATCGATATGATACCTCTTCATTCACTGCTATGAATTAATGGCGGTCATATAAGTACGATTTAAATCATGCTAATGCACTTCCATTAATGCCAACAAAGTGTTCTAGTCTATGCAAAAGAATGTTGTGGTCAATATTGTCAAACACAGCACTAAGATCCAATAGCATTAATAGAGAGATACAACCACGATCAGATGATAAGAGCAGGTCTTTTGTCTCAGTACTATGATACGGTCTAAATCCTGACTGGAAATCCTCACAGATACCATCTCTAAGAAGGAATATAATTGTGAGGATACTATGTTTTCGAGATCGGTCTGTAATAAACTAGTTCTTTGGGGTCAAGTTGTGTTTTTTTGATGAGAGGCTTAATAACAGCCAGTTTGAAGGTTTTGGGGACATATCCTAATGACAATGAGAAATTAATAATAGTCAGAAGAGGATCTATGACTTCTGGAAGCACCTCTTTTAGTAGCTTAGATGGAATAGGGTCTAACATACGTGTTGTTGGTTTAGATGATTTAACAAGTTTATACAATTCTTCCTCTCCTATAGTAGAGAATTAGTGGAACTGTTCCTCAGGGGATCTATAGGGCACTGTCTGATGCGATACTGTAGCTGACGGCTGCATGGTTACAATTTTATCTCTAATAGTATCGATCTTAGAAGTAAAGTAGTTCATAAAGTCATTACTGCTGTGATGTTGGAAAATGTCAGCACTTGTTGATGCTTTATTTTTCATTAATTTAGCCACTGTATTGAATAAATACCTAGGGTTATGTTTGTTTTCTTCTAAAAGAGATGAAAAGTAATCAGATCTAGCAGTTTTTAATGCTTTTCTGTAGGATAGGTTACTTTCCCACCAAGGAATACGAAATACCTCTAGTTTTGTTTTCCTCCAGCTGGGCTCCATTTTCCGGCCTGCTCTCTTTAGGGTGCGAGTGTGCTCATTATACCATGGCGTCGGACTGTTTTCCTTAACCTTCCTTGAGCATAAAGGAGCAATTGTATTTAAAATGCTAGAAAAGAGAGAGTCCATAGTTTCTGTTACATCATCAAGTTGTTCTGAGGTTTTAGATATGTTAAGGAATTCGGATACATCAGGAAGATTACTTACAAAGCAGTCTTTTGTGGTAGAAGTGATGGTTTTACCATACTTGTAACAATTAGTAGAATTTACAATTTTAGCTATATGAAGTTTGCACAAAACTAAATAATGATCTGAAATATCATCGTTTGGCTGCATAATTTCAACACTATCAACATCAATTCCATGTGACAGTATTAAATCTAGAGTATGATTTCGACAATGAGTAGGTCCTGAGACGTGTTTTCTAACCCCAATAGAGTTAAGAATGTCTATAATTGCTGATCCCAATGCATCTTTTTCAGTATCAACATGTATATTAAAATCACCAACAATTAAAACTTTATCTGCAGCCAGCACTAACTCAGATATAAAATCAGCAAACTCTTTAATAAACTCTGTATGGTGCCCTGGTGGCCTGTATACAGTAGCCAGTACAAACATCACAGGGGATTTATCATTAACACTTGTTTCTCTGGATAATGTTATATGAAGCACCATTACTTCAAACGAGTTATACTTGAAGCCTGCCCTCTGAGATATCTTGAAAACATTGTTATAAATTGAAGCAACACCTCCCCCTTTACCTTTTGGACATGGCTCATGTTTATAGCAGTAATCTTGGGGTGTAGACTCATTTAAAATAATGTAATCATCAAGTTTTAGCCAGGTTTCTGTCAAACAGAGCAAATCTAGATTATGATCAGTAATCATATTATTTACAAAAAGTGCTTTTGTAGAAAGGGACCTGATATTCAATAAGCCAAGCTTTATCATTTGTCTATCTGTATTGCATCTGTTTTTTATTTGTTGAACCTCAATTAAATTGTTGCTCTTGAATTGGTTTGGACGTTTTTTGTTTTTTTCTAGTTTCGGGGAACAGACACAGTCTCTATTTTTCTTTCATTCTTCTCTCTTGTCTCTTAACATCTGCTTGACCCTTTCATGTTTAATCAGCACTCCTGACAGCAATCCCAAATTCATTTTACACATACACAGTTCCTCAGTTCCCCCTTAATTCTTCTTGAACATTATTTTCCTTTCTGCTGAATCGATGTAAGAATTAGAATAGCAGAGTTGAGCTCCACCCGAAACAAATACAACTGCCTGTAATTTTTTTTTCTTTTTTTTTTATGCTGTCTTTAGGACAGTGGACCTCAAAAGACCAGAGCTGCACACCCTTGCTCTACTGCAATTAAATATAACATAGCATTTCACATAGGAATTTCACATTTTAATTAAATCACATGAGAACCTTATTGATTTCTCTCTCTCTCTCTCTCTCTCTCTCTCTCGCTCTAAAAAAAGTCTAATTAGTCTTCTCTTCAATCCTTTATTAAATCAAATGTAAAATACATTTGATAAAAGCAGAGATATATGTATACATTGTATATGATTTAATAAAAAGTCTCAATATATTATGGACAGTTCAAATTGTAAACTTAAGTGTTACAATTTTACAAGGATAAAAGTATAAAGGATGTAATTGTTTAAAATATACATAGTGTAATTTTAAAGCAAGTGAAAGAATAACTTGTATTTTAATAATAATGACAATACTACAAAACAACAGGCATTTACATGTTTTACTTCTTTGTTTACAGTGGTGAACCCCAAAATGAGTACACAATAATGTAAAATTATTTATTTTGTGTTTCTCTTCCCATGATGGCTTTTTTAGTGTTCCTCTCTGGATGTAAAAGGATGATGTAGCACTTAGGGGCAAATATGGCCAACAGTAATCCAAAACTGGAAGCTAGGATAGCAAATATCTCCACAGCCACTGCATATTTCCCTGGTGAGCTTACATATGCTGGAACAAATGAAATCCACACAGCACAGAAGATCAACATGCTAAAAGTGATAAACTTTGCTTCATTAAAATTATCTGGTAGATTTCTTGCCAGGAAGGCTAACAGGAAGCTTACTGCTGCCAACAGTCCAATATATCCCAGCAACATAGAAAAACCAGCCACTGAGCCAATGGCACATTCATATACTATTTTAGAGCGAGTATACTGGTTGTTTTTCTGTGGTGTTGGAGAGGCAGTTGATAGCCAGACTGCACATATCACAACCTGGAGGGCTGTTAGGACCAGAACTGTGCATCTTTGTTGAGCTACTCCAAACCATTTCATCGCACCTTTGCCTTCTGGCCGAGATGACTTGAATACAGCTATTACCACCATTGTCTTAACAAGGACGCTGGAGACGCACAGGACAAAGCTTATACCAAACAGAGCATGTCTTAACTGACATGTCCACAACTGTGGCCGGCCAATGAACAGCAGCACACACAGGAAACACAGTTTAAGTGACAACAGCAGCAGAAAGCTAAGCTCTGAATTGTTGGCTCGTACTATAGGAGTGTTACGGTGATGAGCAAAGATGACCATTACAAGACTGCAGATGCAGGTGCCAAACAGAGATACAGTAGTCAGAGAGATGCCTAGAGGATCCTGATAGGAAAGAAACTCTACTTCTTTGGGGACACACTGATCCTTATCTGGATTGGACCAGAACTCATCTGGACATGCAGTACACTCAATTGCATCTGTAATTAAAAAATAAAATAAAAAATAAAATAAGAAAGTAAAAAGTAGAAAGTTATTAAGAAATAACTTTCAAGTTTTATTCCGTTTCAATTATATTTTGCCAACAATAATCTCCTCACCTGTTGTATTAGAAATCTCTCCATCTCTGCATGGCAGGCAGTCAAAACAACAGACAGGAAGTCCCTTCCTCATGGCTTGTCTGGTGCCTGGGGGGCAGCTCTCACTGCACACAGACCGTGGGGGCTGTCAGCAGACAACATATGTTGTTATTTATTAGCACACAGTGATAGAGTGAATGCTTAATATAGTGTTGTAGTTTCATTCATATGATATATAAGAATGAATGTAACATATATATATATATATATATAAATATATATATATATATATATATTAAAATTATATTTATTAATTTAATAAATTACTGAACATCATTACTTTTTTAAACTGAACGTTCCAGTATAATGCATCTTCATTCAGTGACAGCACCTTCCCATTCCCTGCCCCTTCATTTACTACACCAACAGTGTAGACCCGTATTGATCCGTGAGAGTTTGGCTGCCAGTTCAATACATCATAAATAGCCATTGCATCTCCATTCTTATCAAATGACACATTATCCCCAAAGCCTGTGGTGAAGTTCACTTTCTGTAGGTAGTGAACCAGCTGTACAGTTTTTAGACAAAAAATGTTTAGAAGTCAAACATTGCAAATATACATTCATACATTGTCATTCATACATGACTGCAATATTTTACTTTTAATTGTTTAAATTCTGTTTTAGAAATGTGTGAATGATGTTTCTTAAAATTGCAATTGTTATGCTTTTAAAATACATATAAATGTCAAATCTTCTACTAAAATATCAATAATATAATTGGAACAATATCAATTTAATTAAGATATCTGATTTATGAATCTATGCAGAGCACATATTTTGCTTTTCCACATTTAGTTCTTATATATGCCTTCATAGAATTTGCACTATACATGTGGGTCTTACCTGCCACGGTTTTAGGTTGGTTATGTTGGCACATTTGTTCCCACTAAATGGTCCACTACCCTCCTCACACTGCATTAGGTCATGAAGTGCATGTGCCAGGGCATAAACTGCCTTGTAGACATTATAAGCTGCTCTCAGCCCTGAAACATCAGTGTATGGTGTGTTTGTGATAATCAGATCCTCCTGTCCTGTACACACCTTTTTCATTTGCCCTCCATCTATCGCCATACCCCCAGTTTTAAAACTGCATCTGAACATGTTTTCCCAGAAGATCTTCAACATATTATTTCTTGGATCATTGCTGGGACAAAGACGTAGCAAAAAATCTTGAAGTCCTTGGATCTCTCCACGTCTGATGGCAATGCCCAGTGTGCCCCCCAAAAATGGCAGGAAACGTGAAGTGTGAAACACAGGTGAGGTAGCCCATGCTTCACTTGCAATCCACTGTCTGCCTGTCAGGTTTTGCAATACCACCTCATCCATCAAAGTCATCAGATAGGATGAAGTAGAAAAAACAACCACCACTCTAGCTGTAGAGGCCTGAATCACTCCTATTATACGCCTAATGTCTTTGGGGTTGTTATCATGAGGTAGGATTTCAGAAAAAGCAACACAACCTCCAAACTGCTGCATTTCCTGCTTAAAGGACACAGAAGCATAGATGCCGTAGTCGTCATCACTGTAGAGGAGTCCAACCCATGTCCATCCAAAATGCCTTAAGATCTGAACCATAGATCGCACCTGGAAGGCATCACTGGGGATTGTTCTAAAGAAAGAGGGGTACTTTTTCCTGTTACTCAAACAGGAGCAGGTGGCATAGTGACTAACCTAATTTAAAAAGATATATAGAGAGAAGGCATGAGACAGAGAAATGGAATTATGATCTAATGAGAAGATGAGAAAAAAAGTGCTGGAAGAAATTGAAATAGAACAGTACAAAGTATGCATATAGTGCATTTTTACTTTTTTTCATCCCATCTTACTATAGGTACTCGAAACAGCCCCAGCACACTGGAAATTGCAATGGATGGAGTTGAACCTGGATCACCCACAATCCCAATCACTGGAGAGGGGCCAGTGCAGTTGAGGCTGGAAAATCTCTCTTCCGTTCCACTAACTAGGGATATGGCAGCACGGAATGCCATTCCTAGCATCACACAGTTGTCATAAAGTTGGTAACCAAGAGTGACATTAGGCAGCAGATTTGGATTCTTATTGATCTCATCTATAGCAAAAACCATGGTCTGTGCCTGCTGGAAGCTTTCCATATCAAATCTAAGAAAAAAAAAAAGGTTTTTTTTTTTTTTTTACAAAACAATGTTTATAACATTATACAGAAAATAAAATAAATACACAATAAGCATTAATATATTACAAATATAAATGAGATCATTCAGCAATCATGGAATCCTCCTATGGTACACATTTGTTTTAATATAAAGAGGTTTTTATGGTCATATTTCTCTGTCATTTATTTTTTTTTTTTAAATCTATCTCTATCATCTTTTATATTTGAGAAGGCATTCTGGCTCCAGACTCACTTTTCACAGTATGGTGGTTCTGGCTCAGTTCTGAAGCTCAGCTCTGGGAACACAGTGAAAAAATGAACCTCAAACAGGCCTCCAAGTATAACATCTCCATCCTGGTACATTCCATTTAACTTGAAGCGTCCCTGGAGCTGACAAGTACCAGATCTGTGGATTGAAGCTGCAGAGATGCATTTAAAAGACAGATACAGGCAGATGTTTACAGTGATCCACATCTCTCCCTTTCTGACCCACTCACCCATTCTGCCTGCTATTTTATGACGACAGCTGTGTGGGGTGTTGCTTTAAAGAGCAGGAGGTGCTAAGTGGGCATTCTCTAGAAGTCATGACATCACCTCCCCATACTTCTATCATTGGTTTTTCTAATCTATATTAAGAAATTGTAAAATTATTTAGGTGTTATAGGTGGGGGGATCAACAGTGCTCTCTTCCACCCTCAATACCCATGGCTGAAGTGCCCTTGAGCAAGGCAGTGAATCCCCAACTGCTCCCCGGGTGCTGGAGCAAAATTGCTGCCCACTGCTCCGGGTGTGTGTGTTCCCTACTCACCAAGTGTGCACTTGGATGGGTTAAATGGAGAGCACCAATTCAGAGTATGGGTTACCATACTTGGAAAATGTCACGACTTTCACTTTTTCTTTTTTTTTTTTCACTTGAGCTTGCTGCTCAACATTCAATACTTGGCTAGTGTTTACTGTAGCAGTAGCAGCACACTTCAGAAACATCTGAAATCAACATGTGATATAAGTGAATGCACTTTTAATCCACATCAATGTGTGTATTGCGTGGTTATTAATGAGAGGTTATCAAATTCTGATTATGATATTTGCTCAGGTGGGTGCTGGGGTCTTATCTATTGGATTACACTGTATATTCTTGTTGCTTACTTGTGAGAATATTACACATAGTGCACATCTGATTAGAGAGTTAAGCTTCGGCGTTGTAGCCCGAGCACACATAGATACATGCGGTTCCACATTGCTCTTTTGAGCAGTCTTTTACTTAATAGATCTGCTTTGTGGGGGTGTCTTGTTCTGTTCTGTCTGTCAATCTTCATGTGTGTGGGTAGATGTATGTTCACTGGCCTTGGTAAAATCCTTATACTCAGCGACATCGTCACTATTTGCCTTCTATGATGAAATGAGGCTCAAAGAAGACGTGGACTGAACTCAAAGTAAGCAGTCAGCTTCATTAATCCAACACGGGGAGGTAACCAAAGGCGAGCAGGACACATGGGAACACAACATCAATGTTCAATACCGGACAGAAAACTTAGAAATGTACTGACTATAAATACACAGGACTGTACGAGGGAAAGCAAGAACACCTGGGATCAATAATCATAAAATAACATGGGGAAGCACCTGGGACTAGACAGCTGAGGCCCAAGAACTGTAATCAGGACAGGGAACATGAAGGAAAAACCAGAATAAGGGCATAGGAGCATGTGAGAACACAAGCCACAGAACATGTGTTTCTTTGATGCATATATTGGTTTTGTGTGTTCGACTACTGCTGTCTCCATGGCTGCTATTGGGGTTATTCATAAATGTTGCTATATGTGCAGCAGCAGTACAGCTCACAGCAGCATGACCAAGGCTGGCCAGCTAATGAGGTAGGGAGCAGCAGATCATTTTAACATTCTAATAGCCCTTCAATTTACAGGTTCTAACTGCACCAATCTGGGATGTGTAGACTTGTGAGAAGTATTATTTTAATGCAGATCCCATACTGGCAGCTTTAACCTAAAATAAATTTGCTCTATTACTATTAAATTACTAATAAATTTGCTCTATTAGTATTGTTGCTATCTTGTGATCATGTGATTGCTCTGATTGTATTCACCTGTAGACACAACATCAAGGACTTTTTTAAAAAGATGTGTGTGACACAAAGCAGCTCTCTTCGGGGTGGTGACTTGTGGGGTTACGTTTTGCTGTCTCTCAGGGTCAATAGGCCCCTCAGAGATGAAGATAGACAGTTAGTTAGACTCCCTTGTGGAAGAGAGTAGAAGTTGAGTTGGGTGTTAGCTGTTTAGAGTCACCATAGTCTCAGAGGGCATTGTTTGTTGACAATCTGCCTGACTGACATACTAAGGATGATGTAGCGGTTACATTGGACTTGAGGATTTCGTAACACGAATGTGAATGGACTTGTGTGAAGAACAGTGAACTTCAACTCTGCCTCATATGTGTTTCTCTCGGGACTGGCTGTGGCAGCGGTGGGATCCAATAAATCTGGTTGAACTATTTTAGAGTCTAGAGTCGTCAAAATGTCAGAGCCACAATCAGAGGCAGTGATTCCTATCTTGTGCCTGTATTGGATATGGAATCTTCCGAGGCAGTTAAATGCTGGCTGCCTCATCCTGTTTTTTATGCCTGAAACCATTTCATGGAGGTAAGTGGTCAGATTGGGCCAGTCAATTTGAAAATGGCTGCGGGATAATGGGTTGGGGGATGAACTGAAATTGAAAGTTTAGTGTCATTGTTGTTGTCAGGTCGTGAGCAAAGATTTTAGTGCAGGTTCCCTGAGATGCTTGGCAGAATTTTACTAGTTTGAAGGCTGGGCAATGGGTAAATGCTTAGAGCCACTGTGAAAGCACTGATTGGAACTGGGCAAGTTTTTCCTCACAAAGAGGCAGCCTACTGAAACTGCTGAAACTCGTGCGCGAGTTTGGGAACAGCTTTGAGAGGTTGAATCTTAAAAGCATATTTTTCTGTAGAACAGTACAACGAAGAGATGTACTGGCCCTAAAACCATTTTATTGCACACATAGGTAGTGCTGATACATGTATTCATTTTCGTAGGTGTGTTCAGCCAGGCCACTTTGGAGGGGGTGATTCATTGTAGGCGTCAGACTTGGATTAATTAGAGATCTGAAACGTAGTAATGCATCTCCCAAATGCAAAAGTTGTGGCATCGTAAAATTCAACTGTGGGAGCAGCAAAAGCTGGGAAAATTCAAGCTTAGTAACTGGGGGAAGGCCTTCATCAAGAAGTTGAAATTTGCAGAACTACTGTTAAAAGGTTAACAAGATTTGACCTCGAATACATCATCTAGTCATTTCATCAATTATATACTGTTAATAGGCATGATATCAGGACTTCAAAAATGCGATAGTGTAACCGAATGGATTTGCAAGAACCATGACAAAAGTGAGGCTTGTTGGGGGTGTGGATGTACTTGTCATTTTAAAAAAGATGTTCATTTATTGTCGGGAAACGTGAGGGGGCTAGGAACTGTTCTACCTCTTTTTACTGCAATCTAGGGGACAGGTAAGTTGGTCTCCAGCCGGGAAGGGAAACAGTTTGGTGGTCTATACATTTTGGTTAAGGGCAGGGGGCCGGAGGGCAGGTGCTGGATAGATACAGGAACACAAGGGTGTCAATTTGGTACCTAAGCAGTTTTGGTTGAAGGCAACTGGGGGGAAGTTTAGGTGATGTGGGTTAGAGTACAATTGGAAGGGTTGTCAGGGGCAAAGGATAGATGGAAGTGGTAGGCTGATATGGACAACTACTTGTCAATTTGATTCTTTGGCTGTAGTAGCTGAGTTTGTAGTGGCAGACATTAACCCCAGGAGAAGTGTTGTGTGTGGTGACTTTTTACAAAACCCGATTCCAACAAAAGTTGGGTCACTGTAAAATGGTGAGTAAAAAGGAATGGAATAATTGACAACTCTAAAACACTATATTTATTTTACAATGAATATAGAGTAACATATCAAATGTTGAAAATGAGGACATTTTGAAAGTCATGCCAAATATCTGGTTATTTGGTTTCATGAGGGTACCACCATTTCAAAAAAAGTTGGGACAGGTCGCAATAAGAGGCCGGACAAAGGTACTGTACATATAAGGGAACAGCTGGAGACCAAATGCAATTAGTGAGGTCAATTGGCAACATGATTGGTCTTAACAACGAGCCTTCAGAGTGGCAGTGTCTCTCAGAAGCAAAGAAGGGCAGAGCAGAGGATCACAGTTCCACCAATGTCTGCGGCGAGAAAAAAATAGTGGAGCAATATCAGAAAGGAGTTTCCTCAGAAAAAAATGTGCAAAGAGTTTGAAGTTATCTCATCTACAGTGAATAATATCATCCAAAGATTTCAGAGAATTCGGAACAATCTCTGTGCGGTTAAGGGTCAACGGGCCGGAAAAACACATACGGATGCCTTGATCTTGTGCCTTAGACGGGCACTGCATCACATTACAGGAATGCTACTGTAATGGAAATCACAACATGGGTCGAATACTTCCAGAAAACATTGCCAGTGACTGCACTGGTCAAAGTACTTTATTATGACATGTATTTGCACTACCCATATTTTGCACATACTGCACACTGTTCTAGTTATCGCACTGTAAACTAAGTTGTTACTGTACAAAGCACAGTAAACTATTGTATAAAAATATAATTGCACTACTGTTATTTTGCATAGAATTCATCTTAACAATACTTTTGCACACTCATCCAACTCTATTTATTACCACTGTTCTCACATTGCTGCTGTTCATAATGTGTATATATAATCCTACATTGCTCTGTTCATAATGTACTTACAATCCTACACTGCATTCCTATTTATATTCTGTATATACTCTGCTCAATACTGTATATAGCAACCCCACTGTACATTCTGTAAATCATAGCTTCACTATTCTGCACTTTTATGTATATAAAACACTATATTCTTGCACTTCTGGTTAGATGCTAACTGCATTTCATTCGCTCTGTACTTGTACTCTGCATAATGACAATAAAGTTGAATCTAATCTAATCTAATCTAAGTCAGTTGAGCAACTAGAAGCCTGTATTAGACAAGAATGGGACAACCATTCCATTCCTAAACTTGAGCAACTTGTCTCCTCAGTCCCCAGACTAATTTGAAATCAACTTATTTTTCCCTTAAAATTATACATTTTCTCAGTTTAAACATTTGATATGTCATCTATGTTGTATTCTGAATAAAATATTGAAATTTGAAACTTCCACATCATTGCATTCTGTTTTTATTCACAATTTGTACAGTGTCCCAACTTTTTTGGAATCAGGTTTGTAAGTGTTGGAACAGATTTGTAGTATTTTTTTATTCTGACCTGCATCCATATTTTATGTTCTTTCCTCCCGTTCGCCTATTCTGTTCTCCTGCTGAGCTTCGTCGTAATTTGCGTGGTGCGCTGAGTGAACTCTGATTGATTAACATCTTAAACATGCGCACAAGAACGTTGAAGTATTCTGAATCAAAATATAAATAAATTAATAAATAAAATCACAGCCTTATGAGGTTTAGAAATTGCATGTGCTCAAATTGTGATTGTTTTGCGATTGCGATTAATTGCACAGTCCTCTACATCACCCCGCCTATGACGTTTCGGCATTCCATTGTACTTATTACACATGTGATTCAGAGAGTGGGCACACAGGGGTGTTCCCAAAGTGTTTTGCAAGCAGCTCGAGTTCTTGAATAGGTACTGTATTTCTCAATCATGTCAAAGTAAGTGACTAATTAAAGATGTCCAGCACAGTTATTGACTGCAACCACTGCCGTCAGTCATGAAGCGGACTGCAAATATAAGTTATATATTTTTGCGCATCGTAACATTAAATGTATGTTTTTGTCATTGACAGGCTTGAATCGGACAACATTATAAAAGGGATTCCTAGAGAGATAGATAATGGTTTTATCGTAATTAGGGCTGAAACGATTAGTCGACAACGTCGACCATAAAAATTCTCGACAAATATCTTTGTTGTCAAGTAGTCGTTTGATCTCACGTGACCAATGTATGGGCCTGCAATATCGCGTTTTGACCGCTAAGATGCTGTAGCTCTAGAGTGTAATGCAGCCATTACAAATGCTTTTGTGGTAGAAGAAAAATCAGCGCGAATTACATAGACAGTAAATAAACAGCGAATTATGGTGGAGTGTAAACGAGTTCGGACCAGTAAGGTGTGGGAATGTTTCACAAAACTGCCAACTAAGAATGCTGTCATGTGCAATACATGCAAGGCTGAGCTTGTGTTTCACGGGAGCACAACCTGTATGTTGGAGCACTTAAAGAGAAAGCATCCCGGATCAAAAGGAGCCGGTGAGAGGTGTGTTCAATCTCCAGGTGAAGCTAACTAACTAGTTGTAAATCTCTTTATTAGAGAATGCAATACTACTATTAATAAAAGTGATAATAGTAAAAATTATAATATAAATACAGTAATGTGATGATTTATTTTGCATAGGATAAAGCTTGATCGAGCTTAGGAGTCAAGGCTGTTTTTATTATTGTAACGCTTTTAGGTAAATAGTCTTATTACTTGCATGTATTTTATTCCATATTCATGAAGACTTACAAAAGGAGATAGGAGTTAGGAAGAATATCGTGTCAGTTACTTTTTCATACAGTTAATTAAATGGTGAATAAGAATGTCTCTGTCAGCTAAAATGTCATGGAAAAAAGATTGCCATTTTATATTACAACCAGAATGGGTAATACTGCCACTGCAGGGCTGCGGCATTAACTGCAAATCAGTTGCGTGTTAAAATCATTTGCAAAACTACCGCCAGGTTGCGCAAAGGGATGGCTTGCAAATTGACTGTAATTGTAAAATGTTGGTTTGTAAACGAAGATGAAACGATGAAGTAAAACAACAATAACATTATAATATAACATTACAACATACTTAAAAACTATTAGAAAATTTACAGTGTGTTAATTTCAAAACGTGGGATAGTCTTAGGCTACAGTCTACGCATCAAAAATTAAAAGAAATATATATACACTGCTCAAAAAAATTAAAGAACACTTTTTAATCAGAGTATAGCATCAAGTAAATTAAACTTCTGGGATACTGATCTGGTCAGTTACGTAGCAGAGGGGGTAATTAATTTATTTAAGCTGCTTTGGTGTTAATAAAATTAACAACAGGTGCACTAGATGGGCAACCATTAGAAAACCCCGAAAACAGGAATGGTTTTACAGGTGGAGGCCACTGACATTTTTTTCCCTACTAAACTTTTTTTGATTGTTTTTCACTAGTTTTGCATTTGGCTAGGGTCAGTGTCACTACTGGTAGCATGAGGCGACACCTGGACCCTACAAAGGTTGCACAGGCAGTCCAACTCCTCCAGGATGGCGCATCAATATGTGCCATTGCCCGAAGGTTTGCTGTGTTTCCCAGCACAGTCCCAAGAGCATGTAGGAGATTCCAGAAGACAGGCAGTTACTCTAGGAGAGTTGGACAGGGCAGTAGAAGGTCCTTAACCCATCACCATGAACGTTTCCACCCCCTTACTTCCTCAAGCAGTAACATTATCAGCACTGCCAAATAACAACAAAATGACCTCCGGCAGGCCATTGGTGTGAATGCCTCTGAGAAAACAATCAGAAACAGACTTCATGAGGGTGGCCTGAGGGCCTGACGTCCTCTAGTGGGCTCTGTGCTCACTGCCTTGAACACCAGAATTGGCAAGTCCGCCTCTGGCGCTCTGTGCTTTTCACAGATGAGAGCAGGTTCACCCCGAGCATGTGTGACAGATGTAAAAGGGTCTGGAAAAGCGGTGGAGAATGTTTTGCTGCCTGTAACATTGTTCAGCATGACCGGTTTGGTAGTGGGTCAGTGATGGTCTGGGAAGGCATATCCATGGAGGAACACAGAGACCTCTACAGGCTAGACAATGGCACACTTACTGCCATTAGGTATCGGGATGGAATCCTTGGACCCGTTATCAGACCCTACGCTGGTGCATTGGGTCCTTGTTCCTCCTGGTGCACAACAATGCCCAGCCTCATGTGGCAAAGGAGTATGCAGTCAGTTCCAGGAGGATGAAGGAATTGATACCATTGAATGCCCCCTACAATCGCCTGACCTAAATCCAATAGAACACTTCTGTGACATTATGTTTTGGTCCATCTGACGTCACCAGGTTGCACCTCAGACTGTCCAGGAGCTCAGTGATGCCCTGGTCCAGATCTGGGAGGGAATACCCCAGGACACCATCCTTCGTCTCATTAGAAGCTTGCCCTGACGTTGTCAGGCATGAATACAAGCACGTGGGGGCCATACAAACTACTGAGTACCATTTTGAGTTGCTGCAATGAAATTTCAGCTTAATGGACTAGCCTGCTGCATCCTTTTTTCACTTTAATTTTGAGTGTCTTTAAATTCAGCCCTCTGTAGGCTGATAATTTTCATTTCCATTAAACAATGTGGCATCTTTTCATTCCTAACAAATTACCCAGTCCATATCAGTATATCCTGCATGATATTTTCCCCCATTGATATCTGAAGTGTTTTCAAAGTGTTCCTTTCCTTTTTTTGAGCAGTGTATACAGGTCCTTCTCAAAAAAATAGCATATTGTGAAAAAGTTCATTATTTTCCATAATGTAATGATAAAAATTAAACTTTCATATATTTTAGATTCATTGCACACCATCTGAAATATTTCAGGTCTTTTATTGTTTTAATACTGATAATTTTGGCATACAGCTCAAAACCCCAAAAATTCCTATCTCAAAAAAATTAGCATATTTCATCCGACCAATAAAAGAAAAGTGTTTTTAATACAAAAAAAGTCAACCTTCAAATAATTATGTTCAGTTATGCACTCAATACTTGGTCGGGAATCCTTTTGCAGAAATGACTGCTTCAATGCGGCGTGGCATGGAGGCAATCAGCCTGTGGCAATGCTGAGGTGTTATGGAGGCCCAGGATGCTTCGATAGCGGCCTTAAGCTCATCCAGAGTGTTGGGTCTTGCGTCTCTCAACTTTCTCTTCACAATATCCCACAGATTCTCTATGGGGTTCAGGTCAGGAGAGTTGGCAGGCCAATTGAGCACAGTAATACCATGGTCAGTAAACCATTTACCAGTGGTTTTGGCACTGTGAGCAGGTGCCAGGTCGTGCTGAAATACGAAATCTTCATCTCCATAAAGCTTTTCAGCAGATGGAAGCATGAAGTGCTCCAAAATCTCCTGATAGCTAGCTGCATTGATAAAGCACAGTGGACCAACACCAGCAGCTGACATGGCACCCCAGACCATCACTGACTGTGGGTACTTGACAATGGACTTCAGGCATTTTGGCATTTCCTTCTCCCCAGTCTTCCTCCAGACTCTGGCACCTTGATTTCCGAATGACATGCAAAATTTGCTTTCATCCGAAAAAAAGTACTTTGGACCACTGAGCAACAGTCTAGTGCTGCTTCTCTGTGGGGAATGCGGCACCTGTAGCCCATTTCCTGCACACGCCTCTGCACGGTGGCTCTGGATGTTTCTACTCCAGACTCAGTCCACTGCTTCGCAGATCCCCCAAGGTCTGGAATCGGTCCTTCTCCACAATCTTCCTCAGGGTCCGGTCACCTCTTCTCGTTGTGCAGTGTTTTTTGCCACACTTTTTCCTTCCCACAAACTTCCCACTGAGGTGCCTTGATACAGCACTCTGGGAACAGCCTATTCGTTCAGAAATTTCTTTCTTTGTCTTACCCTCTCGCTTGAGGGGTGTAAATGATGGCCTTCTGGACAGCAGTCAGGTCGGCAGTCTTACCCATGATTACGGTTTTGAGTAATGAACCAGGCTGGGAGTTATTTAAAAGCCTCAGGAATCTTTTGCAGGTGTTTAGAGTTAATTAGTTGATTCAGATGATTAGGTTAATAGCTCGTTTAGAGAACCTTTTCATGATATGCTAATTTTTTGAGATAGGAATTTTGGGTTTTCATGAGCTGTATGCCAAAAATCATCAGTATTAAAAACAATAAAAGACCTGAAATATTTCAGTTGGTGTGCAATGAATTTAAAATATATGAAAGTTTAATTTTTATCATTACATTATGGAAAATAATGAACTTTTTCACAATATGCTAATTTTTTGAGAAGGACCTGTATATTTAAATACACAGATTAAAAGTTACATGTTTTCATTTCAGTTTGTTCTTGGCAAAAATAAATAAAATCCTTCAGGATCATATGCAGAGCGAAATGAGAACGATCCAGCATTTAGAAATAATTCTTATTAACTCTGATATTCTTGATTTTTTTCGAATTATGCATTTACTGTGTGACCAAAAATGGATTATTATCTGTTTCAGCTGTTTGATCGCACCGATGCCTCACCGTGGTATTTGGCGTGAGCAGCGGTCCACTTTGGCATATTTCCATCAATACTGAAACACGCGTGAACTACAATGCCTGTTTTACCTAATGAATAACAGTTTAGCTTCAAAATGTGCAACATTATGAATATGGAAACGTTTGGATATGTCCCAAATGAGAGAGGTAAGCCCAACCTTAATTTCGCTTTAAATTATTATTATTAGTTTGTTTATAGCTAAGCCTATATTATTATTATATACTGCAATTATATTTATCCATTAGAATTAAATATTTTTATTTCTTGTTCTGTGCTGATAGTTAAATTTTAAAGGACTTGTTGTAAAGTGAGGGAAAATAAAAAAGCATCAGTGCAAGTTCTACTAGGAAGACTTAATGCCACGTCACGTCTAGAATATAAAAGCCTTCTACTCACCCTTCATTGTGTTTGCAGATACTGCCGTGACGTTTCTTGCTCAAACTATCATGTGACTTATTGCCCGACTTTCCCTGGGTTACTTGCATACAGTTAAGTTTATCTCCTGCAAACTATTGTGAGTTTGACATTCCTCTCAATATGCACACTAGATCGTTGGCATTACTCTGGTGTCGTGGGAATGTGTTGGATGATATACAGGCTTCAGAGTTTTCTCGGCAGAGGATGTGAAACATTGGCGGAGTTCCGAGTGCTTTCCAGGGTTGCCAGGTTTTTTCTAAACCGCCAATTGCTACTCAAAACTAGCCCAATCGCGTTTTGAGAGAGGTTCCCTGGTAAAATTCACATTCCGGGCGCTAAAATCACATTATTGGGGTCGCTTAAACCCGCGGACATGAAAAGCAACCCACAGCAACAGTGTTAGAATAGTCCAATTCCTCAAAAAAAAAAAAGCGGAATTGGCAACGCCTGTGTTTTCCGAGCTGTCGCGTCGGCGCTGCTTGGAGGCTTGTTTGAGATGCGCCTTGCCTCGCCTGAAATGTAGGCGGGATAGGCGGCTGCAGTAAGGGGAGGGGTCAAAAAAGACCTTTGAATTCGGCCACTTCCTGAATCTCGCTGTTTTGTCGACTGCAAACGTCAGCAATGGAGGAGATCGCGTTCACGTTTTTTATCACAGACGAAGTGAATAGGCTTGTTTGAGATGAGCAAAATCTGCGCAGAACCGATCACCGGAGATCACCACGAGATGCATGCCGGTTAGAAAAGTGTCCGAGTTACGTCCGCCTTGCTCTGATGTCATGCTGACGTGTGCCAAAAAAACTCTCGCGATGGCGAGGCGGCTCTGTCGGATTGAGCAGTCGAGCGCAGTTGCTCTCCACCGACTGCACTATTCAAAAGCATGATGGGAAACGACTGACTGACGAAACAGCTTCATGCTCATTAGCCGAGAATGTCAACAGATACATTTTCTCTTTATTCCAAGAATTAGATTACCCATTTATTTATTTATATTTACATGTGAACTAAACAGACACAAAACACGCCTAGTGAAGTTAAGAATTAGGACATGGGTTTATTTTATTTTTCTCTTAATTAGAATTCTTCCTTGTAATTTTCACTTCATTCTATTGTATGTTTGTGTGAATTAATAAATCAATCCATTAAAAATATACATGCACACATACATATCTAAATGGACTGTTTAGCCCTTATGCCTCATCTTTGTGTGGTTTCATCTGAGAAGTGTCACGGTCTGGCTTAAAACAAGGGAAGAAATTCTGAAGAATGTTTGCTACAAAACAGCTTTGACTTGCATAGTATGGAAAAATACTATGGACCTGTAATGGTGGCAGAAACCTGCTTGTTTGCAAACATTCTTCTAAATTTCCTCCTTTGTGTTCAGCAGAACAAAGGAATTGATGCACATGATGACAAAACAGTGGTATTTCGATTACATCCACTTCGTCTGCGATAAAAAACGCGAACACGATCTCCTCCATTGCTGATGTTTGCAGACGACAAAACAGCGAGATTCAGGAAGTGTCCGACTTCAAAGGTCTTTTTTGACCCCTCCCCTTACTGCAGCCGCCTACTCTCGCCTACATTTCAGGCGAGGCAAGGTGCATCTCAAACAAGCCTATTCTCAGCCAATGAGCATGAAGCTGTGTCGTCAGTCAGTCGTTTCCCATCATGCTTTTGAATAGCGCAGTCGGTGGAGAGCAACTGCGGTCGACTGCTCAGTCCGACACAGCTGCCTCGCCGTCGCGAGAGATTTTTGGCACATATCAGCATGACATCAGAGCAAGGCGGACGTAACTCGGACACTTTTCTAACCGGCATGCATCTCGCGGTGATCACCGGTGTTTGGTTCTGCGCAGATTTTGCTCATCTCAAACAAGCCTATTTTGTTGATTGAGACCCAAGGCTTGTTTGAGATGAGCAAAATCTGCTATTATATAGTATTAGTATTTACTCTGTTCTCACGTGAACCTGCACGCATGAAATCTCCCCGGGCCTGCAGTCAGAAACAAGGCTGCCGGCCTCCTTCGGCATCTCATCTTCATCACTTCATCAGCCTACACCATTATAAGTATCATTTTTGTTTTATGCACTTGTGTCGCTTGGGAAAAAATATTCTCTGCAAGGTTATTTGCTCACACGTTTAAGATAAAGCGCTTGGTGTTGCGTGATCGTTTATCTAGCAGACTAGCACTGCATAATTAAGATGTTGCTCAAACTAATACATTTGATGTTTGGAACAACTCTTTTGTAATGAGGCATTTTGAGGCTCGTTATTAAAGGCTTACAATCTCTATACTGATACTGATAAAGATTGTTGCTCATATTATTCCTTTCTGTAAAATATGCTATGTCTAGCACACTGTAAGTTTTTTGTTGTCTTAATCATATGCTTTTGTCTTTGTCTATTAAGTCATTGTTTCATTGCGTCTATCTACAACAATTCCTGAATGCTTTGTACTGGAATGGGGTATTACAACTTGAGTCTCTCATATTTCCTGTCTCCTGAGGTCCTCACTGTCTATTTCTGCACGACCGTCCTCTAAGAGCATGAATGCAAACGGGCACGTTTCTTGCTATGCTCAAATACTAAAGTTTTCCTAATACACAATTTATTGACTAACTAATCATTTCATCATACTTTCGTCTAATCTGTTATTCTTTTACTATTCTCAGGACATATTTAAGGCAATTAGCTCTAGCTTAGCTGTGGCATTAGTTTGCTCTATTAAATAACTAGCTGGTGCTCTTTCTGTGTGGTGAGCATTAAAGTATTCTATCTTGGAACTTGCACTTATCAAGGCCGTTCTATAGTCTGATGTTTTTATGTACTTCCTTCATATAGATGACTTCCTCTCCGGATTTCCTCCTAAACTTCGTCAATGTTTGGACTTGGAGGTTATAATTACTACTGTTCTGTTAATTTAGTTTGTGCCAAGTGACTTTAATGTCCTGGACCGTGTATGCTCACTCGTAACATCTGCTTTAAAGTTCTGCAAAAATCTTTGTGTAAGGGCTTTCTTTATGCTTTTGGAGGATTCAGTAGCTATTGAAGTTTAATTGGCTAGTAAGGCATTGTTGTTAAATGTAAAGCGTTCTTATCCTTCTGCAAGGGTAATGTATCAAGATTTATTTTTCTATCTTTGTCCTAGTTCCATACGTTATTAAAATTTCTTTAACTTGTATTTCATGCGATCTGGTTTCTTTGAAGGTTCACTCGTCTGGTTCCTATGGTTAAATGGAGTCTATCAAGCTTTTGTGGGAGTTAAGCCAGAGAATAGTTCCGATATTTATGCTTGTGTTTTTTTACGCTTTCTGCATAAAATTTAATTACTTTATTTGATCATCTTACTAACCTTGGCATTTCGTTACAATGCAATCATTTAGATTCCATGGCTGTAGATGCAGAGAACAGTGACTCTCACCTCATCTTTACACCGCTCACTCTTTGAACTGGCGATATTATGAATGCAGACTCTATCAAGCTGATGTATACGTGGTCCTATTCTATTTGAGTTCTATGTAAGATTCGGCTCAATGCTCAGCAGTCATCTTAAAGTCCACGTGAACAGGAAGTTGCTGCAGTCTTTATTTCAGTGTAGTGATGTATTTCCAGCTGAAACGGAATATTGAATAGAGGGCATGGTTTTGTTTGCACTCCTGGTCCCTGTCTCTCACTCATAGCAAACTAATGGCTGGGGGGTGTGTTTAAGGATATTCTGCCCAAGCCGTCAAACTGACGTCATCAGAAAACGAATGCAGTCCAGAGCGGAAGTAAATGTTCAGATTTTGATTAAAGATTACGAAGACAAACAATTTGATTAATCATCTCCGCGGCCATTGTGGCTTTTCTTTAAGGCCTATCGGGGCTGTTCCATCTTCTGTGGCCCGCCGGGGCCATTCCCACTGTGGCCTATCAGGGCCTTTCCATCTTCTGTGGGCCTTTTGTGTGGCCTATTGTAGCCTAACTCTCAGTATGGCCTATCTGGCCTCTATCACTGTCTGGCCTATTGTGGCCTCTATCCAGCCTATCGTGGCTCTATCTGGCCTATCGTGGCCTTTATCAATATCCGGCCTTTCTTGGCCTCTATCACTACCTGGCCTATCTTGGCCTCTATCAATAACTGGTCTGTCATGGCCTCCATCAATACCTGGCCTATCATGGCCTCTATCAATACCTGGCCTATCTTGGCCTCTATCAATACTTGGCCTGTCGTGGCCTCTATCAATACTTGGCCTGTCGTGGCCTTTATCACTGTCCGGCCTGTCGTGGCCTCCATCACTGTCCGGCCTGTCGCGGCCCATCTCCTCTACTCTATAAGCTAATACTTAAGATATATTCTGATACATTCTTAAATGCTTTTATAATCACTTTAATTATGACAAATTAAATCTTAACTTATCTTTTCTTCTTTTTTTTTGTCCATATGATCTAGGATCTTTTAAGAAGTACATCATCTGGTGGGTCTTCTTCTTTCTTTTGGGGTATGCTCCGCCCTGCCTTCGTCTTCGGCAGGATTAGCTGGACTCTACAACGTCTGATTCAAGCTACAGATGGGGCCTTGCAGCAAACGAAAATAGGTGATTAATCGGTTAAAATTTGTTGCTTTGGGTTAATCAAGGCTATGTTGTCACTATTTAAGTTTTGTGTTTGTGAACCTGCCTCCCACATTGCTCATCTGTGGACAATTTAAAAATGTTTGATATAAAGTTTGCTGTCCCATTTTATACAAGAATTGTTAATTTTAAAAAGAATCAAATTATATATATATATATATATATATATGTATGTATAAATATATATATATATATATATATATATATATATATATATATATATATATGTATGTATGTATGTATAAAAACCTGAAGGTCAGTCAACAAAGCATTTTTTTAAACAATGGCACTTAAAGTTTTTAATTAAAACATTATTTCAACCATATATCCTGTGAATGAATAAAAATGCATACTTTTAAATGACGGTGAACCTAGGTGCAGTTAGTGCGAGTCGCACTCGCTGTGAAGCGGGAGCAGCTGGCAGAGGATTCCGCTTGGTCTTAAAGCCTTCCTCAAATGCTATGCTGGGATGTTTCTGGGAAAGGGAAGTTTCGTTTATCAAGTTAGTGATTTTAGCAAGACAGGTTCAAATCCCGGGTTGTGGTGTTTATTTATTTATATATAATAATACAATGATAATAATAATATAAAATGATTGATACAAATGTGTTGTGCAGTTTCCTGGTTTATGTTACACTATTTTTTATTTTATTTTAAGTAGAACTTGTCAATTTTACACTAAGCAACCAGTAGCTACTGAATTCAGTCCAGCTGGAGGGGGTTGGTGTTTGGGGTAGTTCTGTATAGCTTGTGAGGGTTGAAAAATAAAGGTGTGAATCTCTTGCTCTTTCACATGGACAGTGTCTTATGAGGGTTTCAAAGTGGCAGAGCAGGTTTAAGCAAAGTGTTTTCATGCCTCGTTGGGTTTGGCTTTTGCAATTTTTGCAACTGCATAGGCCTAAAGTGTATTACATACAATATTATATGTTTTTGTTTTATCTCAGGAATTAAATTGAAAGACAAATTATTAATTGGATGAAGTACTGCTTGAAAAACTTTTTGTCAATGTACTGTCGTGACATTCGCAGTCAAAACCTGAAATATAAATTCTCACAGAATGTATTCATTACCAATATATTGAACCATCTCTTTATGTTTTTCTAAATCCCAAAACAGAGTCCAGACATCAGAAAAGTATCCGTCTATGAACATGTTTTATAGGCTATTTTAGATTTGGGAAATACACGTGCGTTACGGATGTGACAAAAACACCCGAGGTTTTGGGTGACAACATATTTTGTAGACTTTCAATGCACAAACCAGAAGCAACAATATCTGCAGAATGGAGAAGGGTTGACCATTCTCAAAACATAAAATATAAATTTTATTTAAATTTTCGTTTTTGTGTTTCAGAGGAAAAATCAATGTTAAAGCATCTCTCCGTTACAGACAGTTCTGAAAGCAGAATTTATACAAACACGTTTAAAATGCTTTAAAAAACTTTAACAGAGATGTCTAGAGGGTATTTAATAGGTCTACCCCCCACGTAAGATTTTTCTAGTTACTAGTAGTCGTTCATTTGTCATTATTCAACTAATCGCACGTTTATATTAAATCTATAATCCATAATGAGCCTTCATATATTCCGCACTCAAGCACATGCATTAAGTGTGCCACAAAGCACAGGCAGAAGTAACATAATAATTGTTGAAAAGGAGACATTTTAATTATTTATTAATAAACTAATGTTCTCTTATCGGCTGCAAGATGAAATTCACAGTGCTGTCTCTTCTCCTCAGTATACTGTATACGCCTTTAAAGATAAATACAAACTTAGATTACATAATGCTTTCGTTTTGAATTGGTTCATTTAAAAGTAGATATTTCAAGCTTCCTGTAGATATATTTCTCATGTATGTGAGACACCCCAATTTTAAGTTATTTTATTATCAGGAAAAAAATCAAGGGATCGAGAGGGCACCTCCCTGTCATGCATGCGCATTAATAATTTTCACACAAACACTTGAATATGAATAATAATAGAGCACATTTCTTTTAGGTTACAGTATGGGATCCGCATTAAATAATAAATCTTCACAAGTCTACATCCGAGACAGATGCAGTTATAACCTGTTAATTGAAGGCTATTTGACGTTTTAAAATGATCTAATGGCCGATGCCGCTCCAAATCATTGATCATTCGTTGTTCTTGATCAAGATGGATGCATGACATTTATAAACTTGTTTTAATAAATTTCTTTTGCATTAAATAATAAAGATTCAAAGCAGGTTAAGTTAAATATTATTGTACAAATAATTATAAAATGCTATAGACTGGGAATAAGATGGCAGTTTCACATTTTGCATATGCATTACAAAGTAAATCATTTTTTACATGCAATTATCCAAAATTAAACCAAACAAGGTTTGTAATGAAGATAAAATATGTAGACAAATAAGAATAAATGCTCCACGTTGCACTCAGCATCATGTGCGCTGCGCAAATCTTGCACTCTGATATTTTAAGGAATAGAATACACTCCTGCATTTAAATGCGGCTGCACTTTTTTATTTTTACTTTACTTAAATTGTATAAAAAGCAAAAGGCTCCCTTTAAAATCACTGAAGTTGTCAATTAATTAAGTTATTTTTTACATTGTGTACTTGGGTTTAAACGTTTATTAATCCGTCCATTCTTTAGAGTTTCAATGATTTAGCTAAATTGTGCAGGTTTAATTTATTCATTTCTTGTTTTAATTAGGCCTAAATAATGGGAGCAAAATTATACAGTGCCTCACATTTTACTAAAATAAAGGAAATAATTTATAAAACATGCAACAATTTCTTAAACAGTGTACAGACAGATATCTTTTTCCCAAGAAGTTATTTGTCAAAATAAAGGACCGGTAACGAATAACAAAGTATGTGCATGAAAAAAATGCATGCTGTTTTATTAAAATAATTTTTAAATATAAATTAAAAATGTATTTATGACAAATATAGGCCTAATATGTGAGAAAATTGACATTAAGCATATAAATCCATGTAGCCTAGCTCACTAAAATAGGCTACCACTTTTAATGCTCCGATGCAAAGTAAACCACCATTTCTTTAGGATAATATAACACATAATTCATATTATATAAATAATACAGCACACCTATTAAATGTTTCAAATCTAAAATATGGTGTAATACTGTGTAGCTTAGACAAAATCAGGCACAGGCTCATAGGCTTGACATTTATCCTGCTTGAATTCGTTCTAACAAACGCACATAACTTCATAAGTACTAAACTTCCATCAATGAATTTTAAATATTTTAACTACAGTGTTTTTATTTCATTTTCCCTGACGCAGCAGTCATATGTAAGGCATTGGCTAGGCAAAGCTGACGGCTATTTGCGAAAATGTGCTTTTATGCACTTGTTTGATAACAATGGTCAAAAGATGCAAATGCACTTTGCAGATGCGGCGGCGCTCGCGGCGGCAAAATCTCTTTCTGGTTGGCCACCTACTGTATGTAAAAATGTCGGGAGAGCAGCGGGTAAAAGCACGTAACTAACTCACAGAGTTTTGACTACATCTTTGAGGAAGGAGATTATAAAGTTCACTGGGTAAACTTAAGGTTTAATTTAACACTAAAAATCGTGTACACTAGAATAAAAACATATAAGAATCAAATTAACTTAGCGAACTTGCATAAATCCTCCGTTCTGCTTCTCTCTCAACAGCAGCTGTGTTGTCTGATATGACGTCAGGTGGCACGCTATTTACAGCAATCAGTATTATTGCCTGGCGTATTACAGTCAGGCTACAGCAAGGTTACAGCAATAATAAAATATACTGTAAAATATTCCTACCAAGTCAAAATGACCCAGAATGCAACATAAATTACAGTATTTTACTGTAATGGATGAATGTGGTAATGTACTGTAGGTTTTTACAGTAGTGAGCTGCTAAATCTACAGTGATTTGAAGTCTGAATATATAAATGTAAATCTGAATATACACTCACCGGCCGCTTTATTAGGTATACCTATTCAATTGCTTGGTAAAACAAATTGCTAATCAGCCAATGACATGACAGCAACTCAATACATTTAGGCATCTAGACGTAGGGAAGACGACTTGCTGAAGTTCAAACCGAGCATCAGAATGGGGAAGAAAAGGGGATTTACGTGACTTTGAACGTGGAATGGTTGTTGGTGCCAGACAAGCTGGTCTGAGTATTTAAAAAACTGCTGGTCTGCTGGGATTTTCACGCACCACCATCTCTAGGGTTTACAGAGAATGGTCCGAAAAAGAGAAAATATCCAGTGAGCGGCAGTTGTGTGGACGACAATGCCTTGTTGATGTCAGAGGTCAGAGGAGAATGGGCAGACTGGTTAGAGATGATAGAAAGGCAACAGTAAATAATAAATTGGACAATAGAAGATTGGAAAAACGTTGCATGGTCTGATGAGTATCGATTTCTGCTGCGACATTCAGATGGTAGGGTCAGAATTTGGCATAAATAACATGAAAGCATGGATCCGTCCTGCCTTGTCTCAATGGTTTAGGCTGGTGTTGGTGGTGCAGTTGTGTGCGGGATATTTTCTTGGCACACTTTGGGCCGCTTAGTATAAATTGACCATCGTTTAAACGCCACAGCCTACCTGAGTATTGTTGCTGACCATGTTCATCCCTTTATATCTACTGTACAGTGTACCCAGTGGTGTATACCGGCATATACCCACTTCTTTATCAGTCGGCTTTGCGTATACCCACTTCTAAAATCCCCTATGATGCGCATCATTCATTAGCGTCCTGCATTAGGCAAAATCATGACAGTCCACCACATGAATAGCTAATCCAATCGCATGTGAAAAAATGCAAATAGTCCCTAAAAACACCCAGTAAAGACAGTGATGTGGTCAGGACCATGGCGCCGGCTTCCTTTGAAATATGTTTGATAATTGTGCCCGCGCCCACGCACACCAAGTCCGTCCCTGACCCAAGACAGAGAGGATGCCGATTGCCGAAAGTAACAGAGATACTGCCTGTTCATGTGCGACAGCATGTCAGGGTAGGCCCAAGGGTGGTAAAATAATAGTTAAATATTGATTACTAATTTGAATCAGTACATTAGAATGAAAACAATTACTTAAAATTCGGCAAACTCCTGCAAACTTCACAGTCCAAGGATCCAGTAAACGAATGCGTTCAAACAGTAACGTTAGGCCTAAAAGTTAAAAACAGCTCTAATACAACCGATTTCATCAGAGATTGTGGAGAGTTGAGTCCAGATGTCAGTAAATTGTTAATTTCAGCGTGTATTTGGTTTAAAAGTGCAAGTGTTATACTGGATGTTGACTGAAGGTGTTTTAGATTATGCGATGGTTACTCCAAATAGATCCGTATAGTAGCATCATGTATACTGCACAGTAATGCTGCAGTCACACTACACTGTTCATTACATTGACTTCCATTCATACGCATGCAAATGTGTCGGACTGAAAACATAAGCCTGTGCGAATAGTTTTCGCATTTCACTGCGTTGCAAAGTTCAAAAGACGTCATATCACGACCGTTGCAGCGTCCGAACGAATTGTGCATGCTCAAAATGTAGTGTGACCATGGCTCTAGGTTTAGCAGGTTTAGTGGTCTTTTGGCGTCTCCCTGTGGTCCTGTTTGATATCGCAGCTTGACTGGTGGTTATTTATATTAAAAATGTTGTGGGGATGGGGGATAATTTCTGGATAAAATGATAGTCACGATTTTTTTTATTTATTTTTTTTAAATTGAGATCACAGATCAGACAATGAACAGACAACTAAACAAAAAAAGTATGTAGGCTAATTTTCTAGAGGTTCTGACAAAATGTTAATTGCGCCACTCAATTTATTTTTGTAAATTTTAATTATTGCAAAATCTGCACCTCTTCTGTGGCTAATTTTAATTTCGTAATGATCCTTACTCCGTGAAGTCAAGCAGCAGAAGTTAAGTGACAATATGCAAATACTACTGGCCCATTTTGGGGTGACCTAAATATACAAGACTAGTTTTACACGTCATTGTTTATAACATAGGGTGGTCATCCTTTGCTGGGACGCCTTAAAAAAATGGGGCATAAATTAAGAGTATACCCACTTATCCAGGCACCACTACACCACTGAGTGTACCCATCTTCTGCTCAAAGCTCAAATCATCAAATCATGATTATGAGTTCACTTTACTGAAATGGCCACCACAGTCACCAGATCTCAATCCAATAGAGCACCTTTGGTATGTGGTGTGGATGTGCAGCCGACAAATCTGCAGCAACTGCATGATGCTATCATGTCAATATGGACCGAAATCTCTGAGGAATGTTTCCAACACTTTGTTGAATCGATGCCATGAAGAATTAAGGCAGTTCTGAAGGCAAAAGGGGGTCCAACCCGGTACTAGTCAAGGTGTACCTAATAAAGTGGCCAGTGAGTGTATAGTTATAAGTCTGAATATATATAAGTAAATCTGAATAGATAGTTATAAGCCTGAATATACAAATGTAAATTGTGAATATAAATAAGTAAATCTTCATACATACTTATAAGACTGAATATATATAAGTAAATCTTCATATATAGTTTTAATTCTGAATATATAAGTAAATCTTCATAAATAGTTATAATTCTGAATCTTATATTTTAAAATGAATATATTGTTATAAGTCTGAATATATATAAGTAAATCTGAATATATAGTTATGAATATATACATGTAAATCTGAATATATGGCTATAATTCTGAATATACTGTATAAATGTAAATTGTGAACATATAAAAGTAAATCTGAATATATAGTTTTAATCATGGGCGTCGCTAGGCCATTTTTAGGGGGGCTAACAGCGGCACAGAGGGAGAAACAGAGGACAAAGTGTTTATGAATAGATTAGTAATAATATCTGCATCTGTGCAGTTCTTTGTCATAAAAACAGTTTACAAAATATCATAGGGGAGCAATTGGTCCCTCATCTACTGTAACTTAAGTTTTTGCTGCATTCAACCCTTATCACACCACAGGTTTCCTCCAGTGAAAATGAAGCACATATGAATGCATATACTTTATAGTCAAGTCAAGTCACCTTTATTTATATAGTGCTTTAAAAAAAAAATATTGCATCAAAGCAACTGAACAAAATTACTTAGGAAAAGAGTGTCAATAATGCAAAATGACAGTTAAAGGCAGTTCATCATTGAATTCAGTAATGTCATCATGCTGCTCAGTTCAGTTTAAATCGTATCTGTGCAATAATTTGCAATCAAGTCAATGATATTGCTGTAAATGAAGTGTCCCCAACTAAGCAAGCCAGAGGCGACAGCGGCAAGGAACCAAAACTCCATGGGTGACAGAATGGAGAAAAAACCTTGGGAGAAACCAGGCTCAGTGGGGGGCCAGTTCTCCTCTGACCAGACGAAACCAGCAGTTCAATTCCAGGCTGCAGCAAAGTCAGATTGTACAGAAGAATCATCTGTTTACTGTGGTCTTGTCCTGGTGGTTGTCTGAGACAAGGTCTTTACAGGGGATCTGTCTCTGGGGCTCTAGTTGTCCTGGTCTCCGCTGTCTTTCAGGGCTGTAGAGGTCCTTTCTAGATGCTGATCAACCATCTGGCCTGGATACGTACTGGATCCGGGTGACTGCAGTGACCCTCTGACTTGGATACAGACTGGATCTGGTGGCTATGGTGACCTCGGAAAAAGAGAGAAACAGACTAATATTAGCATAGATGCCATTCTTCTAATGATCTAGCAAGTACATCAGGTGTTATGGGAAGTGTTCCCGGTTCCGGTTTAACCCTCTGGAGTCGATTAACGCGT